>NW_006793646.1:607917-615030 GCF_000442215.2 Lipotes vexillifer | reverse complement strand
GGAAAGAGACAAGATAGAATTCCAAGGCAAACTGAACTACCAACGTTCCTCTTATATGTTTCTTAATGTGAGATGTTTTTCTTTTACATTTTGTGCAGATAATTGTAGATTTACATGCAGTGAAGGAATTAATAGAAAGATATCCTGAATAGTCTTCACCCAGTTTTCCCCGTTTATAGCATAATATCACAGCTATGAACTTGACATTGACCACTTAACACTTCCTCAGCCCAAGTATGTGCTCTTTCTTCTCACTCCCTTGGGAGAGTCATTGGCCATCTCCTTTATACTTACTAATACCGTGTGTAAAGGCATTAACATAATACTTCCCCAGTGCTGACCCCATGACTACCCCTCAACCTCTCCCAGACTAATGAAAGGTTCTCTTTTCAATTACATGGACAATGTTTTTTGTAAAGAGAAGGGTTAGAGAAAAGGTCAGAGAGATCAAACACTTGTGTGCTCTACAGTAGAGTAGAAATACAGTTACGAGTGAGAGATGAAAAGTGATCCATCCCACTCAAGAATTCCCTCTGAGGGCTTCCCCGGTGGCGCAGTGGTTGAGAGTCTGCCTGCCGGGTTCGTGCGCCGGTCCGGGAGGATCCCACATGCCACGGAGCGGCTGGGCCCGTGAGCCATGGCCGCTGAGCCTGCGCGTCCGGAGCCTGTGCTCCGCAACGGGAGAGGCCACAACAGTGAGAGGCCCGCATACCGCAAAAAAAAAAAAAAAAAGAATTCCCTTTGAAATCAGCTTTACTGCTCTAGGACGCTGATGTTCTACTCATTGCCAGAAAGAAAGTGCTAGGCAATGCGAGGTTGATGGCTGATCAGCAATGCTGATAATTGGAGGGATCACAATGAGATACCCTTTATCACTTGTCCACGTCTGGAGCACATTCCTCCGTGTCAGCAGATCAGAGGTTCCAAAGTGACAGGTACATTCACACTCCTGTTCCTCTAGGCTGACATATGTCTGTTGCTCCACATATTATGACATTTGATATGCTGTTATACCAACTCCTGACCACGTTATCTCAAATATCCTCTCGTATGTGAGTACCATGGGATTGATTCTTACTCCCCACTATGTCCACACATACCAGAGTCATGAAAGTATTTGGGCCCATTTAAAGTCAGGAGTGCCAGCAGCCATGGTAATGTCAGGGAGAACCAACAAAACACTCCAAATGGAGATTATTTGCCTTTAGGGATTGATGAGTCAAGGGTCTTATAACTGGAAACTCCAACAAGAACTGTAGGCTCCTCAGGTAGTTTATTTTATTTGCTTAGTTGATATATAAATGAATTTTGAGTCCTGAATCCCTTTTCTTCTTCAATGGGGCTCTGCCAATTAGCTGTAACAGAGGGTTTCATAGCCATTTAGAATGAGGCAGAAGAAAAACAAAAATGAATAAAATAAAAATGAATGTTTCACCCATAGTATAGGAAAATGATAATATATTGTAATATCACCTGGGTTCTAGACCAGGAAGTTTTGCTTTCGTGAAAAGTAAGATATCGTATTAGGTCACAACCAAGGGCAAATATCTGTCATGGATTAACTCCTTTGAGATCCCATTACTTAACTTGCACCCACCCGAAATTCTACCAGTTTTATTTAGTACACTGGATGTAGCGTGAAGACGTTTTTTGCCCCTGCACAGCTGTGATGTATAAATGGACCTGTGGCAGGCAAGTATCAGAAGATACGTATTTGGTGCTGTAAGAGGTATAAAACGTGAGCAGCAGCATGAATTGTTGAGACACAGTGAGGTTTGTTGCCCACGCTCCCGTGACTTAGGGTCGTGTTTCTGTGCCTTTCTTTGTAGCAGAAGCCACTTGCAACTTCAGTCTGACTTCAACCACAGTGTATACACGGTTGCCTGGCATTCTTTTTGGAATCGGTACAAGGACGAGTATCATTCTGTGTTAGAAACAGGAAAGCACATTACGTGAACATGTACAGATTGGTGAGGGAGGTATAGAAAAGGAGGGTAAAGCCAACATGTTCATGTTTCTTACAACTGAGAGAGAGAGAAAGAGAGAGAGAAGATACCATCCAGGAGTGGAGACAGCTGAGAGCTGTGGTTTGAAGGGACTCCACATGTGGGCACGCATGGCTGCTAGCTCTGCAGCCCAGAAGCTACTTTGTCAGTAACTCAGAGGTGATCAGACCCCCCCTACACACACACCAAAACTAACTTAATCCTTTGTAAGTTAGAATGCTAGTCGTTTAATTTGGGGAATAAATCAAATTACCAGCTGGATGGGATACTGTGTCAACCATTTGGCAGATTTTTATCATACAGGAAAATTCCATAAAGAAAACTAACTAGAAACACATCATGGCTTGGCAAGCATGGACTTTGAAAGTAACTATCAAATGAGATGACCAGAATGATGGGTGATGTTGAGCTTGATGCTCTTGGAGCCAGTTGTTTCCATCCTAAAACCATCCAAAGAGAGCCAGAGTCATCTTAGGCATCTATTACACAGGACACTTCTCCTGAAGGGAGCTTGACACTAGCCTTCTGGGCTCAGCTGACTGTCCCTCCCTACTCTGTTGACATCATCATGATGGTAGCAGCTTCTGGTTTTGCCATCACCTCTTGACCTTGAGTGAAAAGAACAGTGAGTGGTATGGGTAGAGGAAAGCAAAACAGTAGTTCCTTTTACATCAACATTGTGGATCTTTGAGTGATTGATTGATGAGACTCTTCCTAGAGTAGTCTGTTGAATATTCCTAATAGGAAGCTCTGAGTTATGCATGGATTTTTGTCTTTTACAAGAAGGATGCTTTTCCCTGGCATGTTAGTAAAACTAAGAATAAGCAAGACATCTGAGTGCGCTGAGGTATCAGAAGGATCTCTGTAAGCCTAGCTAGGGTGGGACGCAAACCGAGTAGGAAAATCGTTTTGACTTCTAACAAAAATGGAATATACATGGGAGGTAGAGTTCTAATTCTAATTGCAATAACTTTACAAATGGAATCCTACAAGTTGCTACACTTTCAGTCAATCAGGGATTATGAATCTGATTTTGGTGAGGGTGGCAAGGCATGTTGACAGGTAAGCTGTGTTATAATGTAAAACAGTGTATGGTATGTATTAACAAATGGGAGTTGTTTGACTCTTTTGTTATTTGAAACATTTTTGGCCAAGGGACAGACAAATATTCAAAGAAGAATTTGTCTTTAATTAGAGTTAACATAATCGACTTGAAGTCACTTTCACAGGTTTTATGTATGTTTTCAAATATAGTCAGTGGACAGGCTGGGTCTCTCTGAAAACTGGATCACATTCAGAATATGTATAATTAGTTTATACTTTAAGTCAAGGCAGTCATTTATTCAAGGAAAACAATCAGGTGTTTGCAACAGGTTAAACTTTTTGCATCATAATCAGACATAATCCTTTTACCTTTAAAGTTGCCTTGAAACTATTTAAAAGAGAAGTTTATTTTTTATAGGGAAGAAATATTTTGATGTGCGCACACCTTGAGGCATTTAATATTATCTGAAAGCACCGAAAAGGTCTGTTCACCTCTAGCTGGAATCCTTTTATTACTACTGAGAGCTACACTCATTAAACCAGACAAGCATGCACTGCTTTGTTTCAGAAGTAATTCCAAAGTCCTGGTAGATAATTAAATTCCTCAGTAAATGTCTGTCAGATGCTGCCGGATAAACCCAGCCCAATTACCACTGGGAGGACTAACGCGTTAAGAATAGTAAACATGTGTACATGAACAGCCAGCCGTACCTTCTCATGCTAAATGTGGTTCCCCACATCTCCTCTGATTAGAGGTGTGCTCTGAACAAGCCGAGACGGGGCCATGCCGAGCAATGATCTCCCGCTGGTACTTTGATGTGACTGAAGGGAAGTGCGCCCCGTTCTTTTACGGCGGATGTGGCGGCAACCGAAACAACTTTGACACAGAGGAGTACTGCATGGCCGTGTGTGGCAGCGTCAGTAAGTGGACCTTCCTCCAGCCTGGCCACCTTTTCATCTTTCTCGCCACTGACTCTGCTCTTTGTAACAAACTGGTTTTCCGATGGTTTTCCTGGTTCTCGGGAATGGGTCTGTTGCTACCACTAACCACGTTTCTGTCAGTCTCTAATTGCCGGGCATCTCCTCCAGGACGTTCGATCATGAGCACACATCTGCGTCTTTCTCTAATAAAGCATGGCCGTGGATGTGTTCTTGTACTAGCTGTGGTGCATCCGTCTTGCAGTCTCGAGGGACTTTTGAGTGCTTCTCTTTAAGCCAAGCTGGAGTTGCTGTTTTGTCTTCTCAGCTGTTTCTGCAAATGTATACTTACGTGTTTGTCCGTGTCCCTCTGTGTTCGGGCCTCTGCATGTGCACTCCACGTGTAAATAAGGGTTACCACCGGAAGCCTGACTGATGATGCTTCCGTGCCACTGGCAAGACGTACTGCCGTGATGAGTATCATTTCATAATACGTGACGTTTATTGTGGTGGCGAGGGAATGGGCTTGAGTTGAGCACATGCACTTCAGATGCCAGAGGACAGAAATGCCCCGGTGGCACCTGAGCTCACACAGGGACGTTTGCAATGGCGAGTTTTCGTGTCTTATCTTGGAATGGACAGAAGAAAACTCCTCACTTAGCGTTAGTGACTAAGGCTCAGGGAATATAATTTTCCAAGCCTTTTTCTCTTCCAGCTTAAGTTTTTCATAACTCAGGGGGAATAAATAAATGAAGTCATGATTACTTAAATGCAAGCTGAAACTGTTTCCACAGATAGTTCTCCAGAGGTAACACACCAAACATCTGGGACCTCTGTTCTTCTTAACAGCCTTTCACATTAAATCCCCTATCTATCTATCTATCTATCTATCTATCTGCCTACCTCTTATCTAACTACCTGCCTACCTATGTATCTATCTATCTATTCCACTAGAAGGAAGTGGGATCTACTCAAGGAATAGTTACTCAACTTGATAAATTAAAGGTTAAACTCAATAATTACATGTTTCTCTTTTGAGAGACTCCTGCCTTTTTCCAGTTGTTCTGGTGAGAGCAACAGCCACCATTTCCTGCCTAGGATTCCCAGGGATTATATAAATTGTTTTCCAGTGTGATCATAAGATTAAGCTAAACAACAAAGGGTCTACAATATCAACACCTTCTACTGTGAAGCCCCGTATCTAAGTGGAATCTACTGGAAAAGTTCCTGTTGGTCTCTTGGGTGAGAGATGACTCCCCTTCTACCCTGTGTGAGAACAGGTTTAGGAACTGGTAACCCCAAGGGCTTCTTTTCTGGCTCTGATGGGAAGATTGTGGCTTCCAGCTCAAAAGACTCCTTTCCTGAGTTTCAAACAAAAACGATAATTAGGTTGGGTAACTTGGAGGACAATGGCGGATTCTGTTGCCCGAGCCTCTTAAACAAATGGCTTTTGTTATAATGATTCTCGCTGGTTTCGCTGCTGTGGGAGATTTCCTGGCAGATTTCCAACTTTTTTCTCCCTTTCCCTGGGGTGGATTTATGTTTTGAAATATAAATATGTATGTGTGGGTATATATACAAATATATCCATACATGTAATAAGAAAGAGGGTTTTAAAAGTTATTAACAGTGATGAATTTGCATCAAGAATTAGAAATTATCAGGAATTCCCTGGCGGTCCAGTGGTTAGGCCGCAGCGCTTCCACTGCAGGGGTCGCAGGTCCAATCCCTAGTCAAGAGAACTAAGATCCTGCATGCCCCGCAGTGCCGCCAAAAAAAATAATAATAATTAAAAATTATTCTCCGCCCCCCAAAATATCTCACTATTACCCTCACTGCACACCCCCTCCATTTGATTAGTTTGATTTGACTCAGACTGGGAGCAAGAGCCATGGGCACCACAGATCAGATGGAACCTCTAGAGGTGCTCTGGATGGCACACCCTTTGCCAAGAAATTTGCAAAAGATAGATGCTCCCAACAAAGGTGTAATGGACAAACAGTCAGTACTTAGTTTCAGGGGAGGTGGGTTATAGAATAACGTATCCAGAGAGCAAACACGAGAGGCTGAAGGCCAGTTAGAAGAGTGGACAGATGTAAGTGGAGAGTAAAATCTTCAATCAGTAACCAGAGCCGACTGCCAGGGCTGCCCTTGGAATGGGTGTAAAGAATAGAGATACCATGAAGACGGGACGGATGGGAATTGGTGATCCTGGCACAAAGGAGAGAGATGGGAGCAAGAAGTCCTTCCACGGGGTACTGGGATGTACTGTCAGAGACAGAATATCCACAATCCAAGATGTTTTTGTAGAAAAATATCTTTTGTTTGTGTGTTTACCGTGGTTCCATGCTGGGGCCCAAGCTCAGGATATTTGTTTAGTTTTTGTTTTTAATTCAATGTTTTCGTTTTTGTTATTTCCTTTGGTCAGTAGAATTGTATGAGTGAGTTTCATCCATCATTCCCATGTTTCCATTTTTGTTTTTAGTTATGTTCTCTTATTTTCTCCATAGTGTCCCAAAGTTTACTCAAGACCACCCAGGAACCTCTTCCCCAAGATCCTGTTAAACGTATGTTGTCATTCACTCAAGGGAGGGGAGGAGGGAGGAGGACGTTGCATGGCTGGACTGTAGCTCCAGCCTCCTCACCTTTGCATGGTTTTGTGTTTCTTGAACACCTGTCTTTTAACCAAATGTTTATTTCCGTTGCCTTGCTTGTAATTACGTCTAATTTTGCCAGATAGCTTCCACTGTTGGGCTAAGAGCTTTGACAAAGCTTCTATTTCTGATCAGTGTCCTTTTTATTTCATGTGGTTCTATAAAATATTGTATATACAGTGTTATTTTGTGTTTCATTTGGCATCAATATTTTATTTCCTAAAGCTCACAAGATGGCACGATTTAGCAAAAGCCTGTGTGTCTAAGTGACTTGTTTCCCAGAAAAATATTTAATGTGCATGCATGGTACTAACTTTATGGACCAATAACATATGTGAAGGCTTCAGTTGGGTGTGTTTCAAGACAGCTGTTATGCTTTAGGCAAGTAAACGGTCGCTTTTAGAAGTCAAGACCTCTCCGTCCCCTCCCTGAACGCACACTAGTGGGACAGAAGTGCCCATCTTCTGATTTCATCATTAAGATGTAGGGAA
>NW_006793646.1:585088-607705 GCF_000442215.2 Lipotes vexillifer | reverse complement strand
AAAAAAAAAAAAAAAAAAAAAAAAAGAAAGAAAGAAAAAATGTGTTGTCAAACACACAAATACTCATTTTGAAATGTGGATTATATCCCAGAATAGATTCCTCCAGCATTAGATTAGGGATGATATAGACTATGGATGCTTATGGTTGCTGGGGGTAGAGACACAATTTCTGTTGTAGCTTAGGTATAGTGAAAATTAGCATTTATCTATATCATCCTGGGAAAAAAAACCTAGTCTCACAATTGATGAAGCTAAAGATCTTTTCTTAAAAGAGATAAACTATAGTTGAAAGTATGGCAAGTGGGCAGACATAGAAGAACTAAGGAGAACTCTAGATTTTATACTGTGGGCTTGATAGTACATTGAGCTGCATGGCGTGTTACATTTTTACAAGGCATTTTTCATAGATCGTTTCTTTTTCTCAAGAATATTTTGTGGCCATTTTCCTCATTTCCTTTGTGCATACGAGAAAATGAGGCTTCAAGAGCTTGGTGACTTGTCCCCAGCCAACAACTGTGGCAGGACCGGGTTTGAGACTTAAATGACATGTGTGGCTCTGCCCTGCACTCCAAGTGGCCAACTATTTGGTTCTGATATTGTTTTCCCGGTTAGAAAAATTACATTTGAGCTTCAGAAACACATTTTAAGAATACAGAAAATCATGGGAAGTGGATGACAGATATTAAAAGCATTCTTTCCTAAATGCCATGAATACAGCATGTATCAGTAAATTAAATCTTTCCCACCCTTTTACAAAACAGTCATTATTTTTACTTTGTTTCATTTTATATCATTTGTAAGCATATGAAAGAATTGTCTTTTTCTATTTCTATTAATTATGGGAATGAACATCATGGTTCGATAAATTTATTTTCGTGAGGTACTGTACTTGTGTCCTCAACTCTTCAAAACAGACATTGACAATCTCTTGTAATTTTCTCTTTCCTGGTAATTTTCTCCATCTACTTGTAGTGTGTGTGGGATCATGACACCTTTCCATTATAGGAGGGCGAGGGTGATTTTTTTGGCAGCTGTATTTTCTTGTCTTCCTACAAAGACTGTTCAATCACAGAAAGTGAAGGGTTTTGCAATGCTAGTACAAACAGACTAGAGAAAGCATATAATTTCTAGTTATTTATAGCCTGTGCAGCTATGCTCTCTTATTTATAGCAAAGCTGTACATTTGAATTGAAAAAGTCATAGTCATCTGGAGGTCAAATGCAGATAGCAGACTGGCGTTGGAGAAAATGAGCCAGACTGAGAAAGGTGAGCAAGCCCGTTTGATTAGACAGCTGGGGCTTGCCCTTAGCTCCTTCACCAACCTAGAGCTAATCAGAGGACATCTTTTTTCACAAAGGTGGGTGGTCTTCTAGGTTTCAGTCTGAGTTGCTTCTGGTCAAAGAATAAATGTGAAATGAGCTAGACAAAGCTCTTCAGTTAAACTGATAATAAGATTGCTTGTGTGGAGAAAATGTATGTTGGTCTACATTATAAATGCAATAATTTTCCTGTCAAGACTTCTTATTATAATTAGGCATTTCTAGATTTTAAACCTTTGTCATAAAAACTGATTTTGAGCATTGCAATTTTAAGGGACACTTGATTTTTTTGGTTTTGTTATCATAGGTAAGAATCTAAACTACAGGTAGAGAGGGTAGAGACATAAGGCTAAGAGCTTTCATTTTACTCATAAATTTATGGATTTGAGTCCTTTACAAAAATCCCTTTCCCATTTGAAATTAAAAATCTTATGAAACTTGAGTTGCTTCTGACATGAATTTTGTGTCTGCCCATTTGGGTTAGGATGTTACAAAGGTTTCACATTCACTTGGCCCAGTGCAGTGTTTGTGAACAATACAATTACTACAGAAATATTTATTGATAAGTTTATGTTTCAAACATAAACAGCATTGAGAGTATGATCTTTTTGTCCCCTGGTGTTCTTCCCATCAGATTGCATCTCCAAAGGCAAACAGATACTTTTAATCTCAAAGAGGATCTTGCCGATTTCAAGTCAGCCAACTGCACCAAGGGGTCTGGCCAAAGAGAATGACCAGTGACTTTGACCCCTTTCCCTGCAGTGAGTTGTGGCACTGTGAATAACGTACTGTGTGTCCTTTGAATGGAAAGTGCCACCTTAGTCCCAGAGTTGCAGTGTCCTATCATAATACCAAGGCCATCTAGTCTTTGGGCAGACTTGAACCATTGTTCTTAACTATACTTGTTCTTCTGATTGTGAAAGAGCAAATATTAGTTCCCGTTAACACATTCTCTGATACTAATAGAACTCTGATATTTTTATAAAACTGCCAAGCATTATTAAAAACAATTAAAAGACGCGGTGGTGCATTAAATTACATGTCACATCAGTGCCAATACAATCTATTGTATTGACAAGTATGAGAAGCCACATCTTTTGTATTCAGAAATTGTCAGGATAAAAAGAATGGTTTTTATTCCACCAAGCAACCGTAGTGAAAAACCCTAATATTGAAAAGAATTGATTTGCTCAGCAAACCAGCATCTAACAAAAAAGAAAAAAAAAGTTCATTTACTAAGAACAGTAAAAGCTGCTCATTATGTATATGCTCTGTTCTTTAGCTACAATATTTCCAAAGAAGGGTAACTAGATAGTTTAATAAAAGAGTTGACAAAAATTTTCTGTAAAAGACCAAAGAGTCAGTTTCTTAGGTTCCACAGGCCAAATGGTCTGTTATAAGTACTCAACTCGTCAGTTGTAGTGTGAAAGCAGCCTCAGACAATAGGTAAATGAATAGATACAGCTGTGTTCCAATAAAACATTATTTACCAAAAGAAACCAGCAGGCCAACCCCTGGTTTAATAAATCTGTTACTTTTGAGCCTGGGACATGCCGGTACTAAGCTAGGTATTACAAGGGACACCAGCAAACTAAACCAGATACCCTACTTTCAATAACTTGACAGTTTTATCAATGTGATGAGACTCAAGTATGTGCTGGAATTAAATAACAATATAAACTAAAATGCACAAGTGGAGGGAAACATGGCTGTGGAAGCCTGGAGTAGAATGAAATTGGTTTTATCCTTAAGACCTCCATAGAGGTTAACAGTTCCATGTGACTTTTATGGTTACAGTTTCTATGAAAGTGGACAAT
This sequence comes from Lipotes vexillifer, assembly GCF_000442215.2. Lineage (NCBI taxonomy): Eukaryota > Metazoa > Chordata > Mammalia > Artiodactyla > Lipotidae > Lipotes > Lipotes vexillifer. The sequence continues at coordinate 604,569 of NW_006793646.1, read as the reverse complement.
ACTGAAGATTTGGACTTTTTGAGCTCATCTGATGAGCATCAAGTGACGGTGGCAGGTCATCCCTTTATGATCCACCATTAATGAAATAGAGCGTAGCTCTGACAAATTGACAAAAAACAATAACTGAAGGTTAAGACATCCTAGATGCCAATGATTGTTGCTATGGCCTCACATATGGTTTTTAGATTCAGACTTGAAGTTGCTCTTACATTTTGGTGCATTGTGCTAAATAGGATATAGACATTAATAAAAATAACACCAGCATTGATTCGTTCATGCTCATTTCACATATCCGACAAAATCCCCACATCAGTACATGTCCATAAGACATGAGAGGCCCGCGTACCGCAAAAAAAAAAAAAAAAAGAAAAGAAATGTAGCTTGACTAGAGTAAATGCAGCATAGATTATTCTTATTACCTTATGTCCACACGATGCATTGATAGTCTGCCAACTATGACTGCACTGACTATAAAATAAGTGTGTTACAAGGGCATGTCAGTGGAAAGTGCCTTTGTTCTTTTTTTTGTAGAGTCTGGTACCACATGTAAGGATCACAGACTATTTTCACCTTATAAATGTCTCATCTAACTGGGACTTGATAAATACTTGAGTTTAGAATGCATTAGGGATCTTAGTTATTTTGCAATTAGAGAAATGGAGAGACTTTTTTTCTCTTTTTTAAAGTTGGGGTGTCAGTCTATAAGCTCTGCCGTGTGGAGAGATGAAATTTTTGCATCAAACTTCCTTTACAGGTTTGTATTTCCTATATATAAATTATCCTCATTGCCACCCATCATATAAATCACAGCCATTTCATGTGACAGCATTGCTAGCTCTGTATGAAATAGGATTTTCAATGATGAGGCAATGACTGTATGGGTCTTAATTTACTTTTATCTTCTGTTGTCAATGCTATAGAGATAAATTGCCTTTTTGCTGATGAAAGGAGACCAACCAAATTTTCTTGTTAGACTCTAACATTAGTATATTGACTACATGCCATTCATGGCCTCTGTTTAGAGAGGTAGTCATAGTTGTTACTGTTTGCATCCTGAGCCCGTTATGACCTTAAAATTATATGTCACCCTAGAGATTGAGGAGACAAACGGATATCAAAATGATAGCGGCAATTTTACACCATGTCCCTACTTTTGATGCCCCGTTCTTGCTGTCTTTAATATGAATAGGAAAGGGGCACTATGCAGTGATTACAGAATCAGAACTAAAATGAGCATTTGGTGCATTTGCAGTTAAATTTGATGGTGTCCCTGATACGGAGGTTCTCCATCTGTGCCAAAAAAGTGCTCTCTACCACATTCTAAGACCATAGCCGTCTTTACCTTATTTGATGTAACACCCCTTACAATTATTAAATTTTCTGGGGGAAACACAGGAATGAAAAGGCTTCATTGGCACCATGTCGCCAATGATGGTGGTATATTTTGTGGCAGGAACATTGGGTGCAGCTCGAGGGTTTGCTAGCAAATTGAAAGCAAATCTGCTCCCCTCTCCCACCATCCTCACCCCACAATAAATAGAGCTCTGCCTGACACTAAGAGAGGAGATTATAGTGTGAAGTAGAAATGTTGTGACAGGCATTGATGCATCATTATCAAAACTGAAATGAACCTTCACCAACATGTGAAAACAATGTCTCCCTTAGTATCTGATTACCCTATGGTTTAGGAAACAGCATTTTGGGATGAGAAAAAAAGTAAATCTGTGCTCTTTCTCATGTCTCTTTGGGTGGGTATTGGGGGGTACCTTCCATGAGAACCCCTTACCAACTTCCTGCTACTTTTCCAAGCCACCCTCGTCTTCATCTTTTACTCTTAAAAGATCATCTTCTGCTTTGTCCCTTAGCAGACAGAACGATCCTTTTAAAACACATCACATCACATTTTTCTCTCCTCAAAACAACCCCCATGGGCTCCTGACAGCCTTTACCATGGCTTCAAGGCCCTTCATGATCTGTCCCCATTTCCTTTCTGCCTGTCTCACTACTCTCTCCCTTGCTTCCTCTGCTCTGGTCACACAGACCTTGCTCATCTTGGAATTTTCCAGTTTCCAGGCATACTCACTTCCAAAGGCCTTTGTGCTAGTTTCTTCATCTGCCTGTTCTTCCAGCAGGTAACTGGGAAGTAAGGCTTCAGTTCAGCTCTTTGTCTAAACATCACCTTCTCAATTAGACCGAGCCTGGCCACCTACTTACGGCTGCAGTGTCCGCCCTCCTTCCCCGGCACTCTTGTCTCTTCTTAACCCTGGTCTTTCTTTCTTTTTCTCCATAACACAAGTCACATTCTAACAATGTGATTTATTGTTGTCTTCGTGTGTGTGTGTGTGTGTGTGTGTGTGTGTGTGTGTTGTGTGTGTGTGTGTGTGTGCTGTTCGTTTCTCTCACTAGAAGATAATTCCACCAGGACAAGGGTCTTTGTTTCACTCATTGGTTTCTGCCATATGCCTCACAGGTACTAGGGGCTGTAATATCTGTTGATTTGGTGAAAGGAGGAATAAAGAAATGAACAAGCACACTCGAGGCATCAGAGTCTACATCCAAGCTGCTATGCAGCTCCTCAGATACCTCTGACCTCCCAGGATTGCAAAAAAGACAAAAGAGATGAGGCTTATATCAAAAGCATTAGTCATCCAGTTCACATTGAGGCAGTAACGTACTATGAATTGGAACTGCGTTTCTGTTGCATGTTTTCGTTTGGTATTACATTAGACACCCATTCTCAGTATTAAAAGGTCTATGTCCTAACTACATTCCATAAGGCTGTTATGAGACTAGACTAAGAAAATCAATATGAAGGTCATTTAAAAGTTAAAAGCCCATGCACCGTGATGGTGAGAGCGCTGCTAATTATTTGCCAGCTGAAGAGGTCAAAACATAGAGCTTAAGATGTTTAAGTCTGGTTTTCTGTGGAAGGGTGAATAGACCCAGTGAGCCTGCTTGCAGGAGGTACAAAGGAGCATGTTTGAGTTGAGGCCAGAGGCCAAAAGGTCATTCAGATTCAAGCTCAGTGAGTTCTCTCTCCTGACCTGCTTCATAACCCTACTTCTGCTGCTGAACGTTGGTTGGTGGTCATTTACCAGATAGCATTCAGGGCAGGAAACTGTTTGTTAGAAAATAGGCTGGCAGTTATCATAACAAAGCATATCTTTTGCCTGTACAGGTTGGTCATCAACAAACCAAACCCTTTACAGTACCCCAGACATGTCGATGGATTAGCCCTTTACTGCTCTAAGTATTAACTTTATAGCCTCTTCATGGTTTAGTAATCCTAAATTCAGACTTAACTTGTGTGTGGGTGGGGATGTGAGTATGCTAAGTGACAGTATTTCCTTACTACACAATAAATGTATATAACAGGGTAATGTTTCCTCCTCCCCACCTGTTAAATGAGAACACATGTAAAGTGCCTGGCACAGTAGACGCTAATGAATGGAGGGTATTATTATTTGGCCAACCTGGAAATCTGAGCCTGTATCACAGTTTCTAAGGAACCTCAAAGGTCTCTGAACAGGGTAACTGCTTTGTGCTTTTTGTTTAAAAAACACAACAAAAATAAACCCTCCTAGAAGTCAATTTGTTTCTGCTTTCTAAGCGGTTTAAGTGACTCATGATATACAGCTTCCTGTTCCTTTGTGCCCTGGAACATTCCTAACATTCCTTGAGCTGCTCCTTTCCCAAAAGGATGCACCTTGAAAGAGTAAGGGCGTTAGGGCACAGGTTTTCCTGCCCCTACCCACCATCCTTGTTATCATGTCTCTGGCCTACCATGGTCATGATCACAAAATGGCAGCCAGTCCTGCTATGACCATGTCTTTAGGATGTAGGAAAATTAGGGGAAATAGAAGCTGAGCTCTCTGTACAAACTTAAAACGTTTTCCCCTTTCTCCTCACCAGCTGCAAGGTAGTGATAATATACTAAATTCATTTTAAAGTATTAAGAAATACCATCATTCTTCTCTCCTTGACTGGTCAGTGATCTAATTTGCTGATTGGTATGAATACAGGAAATTTTTAATTACCTACACCAATTGAGATGGAGGGCTAGTATGAATGACTACAAAGTTTGAATTTAAAATTACAAGAGGGCTTCCCTGGTGGCGCAGTGGTTGAGAGTCCGCCTGCCGATGCAGGGCACACGGGTTCGTGCCCCGGTCCGGGAAGATCCCACATGCCGTGGAGCGGCTGGGCCCGTGAGCCATGGCCACTGAGCCTGCGCGTCCGGAACCTGTGCTCCGCAATGGGAGAGGCCGCAGTGGGGAGAGGACCGCCTACAGCAAAAAAAAAAAAAAAAAAAAATTAAAAGAGAGATAGCTTCTCTTAAAGTCCTCAACTAAAGAAAGTATCAGGGGCCACTAACAAGGATTTACTGAGAAATATTTCTCAATTAAATGGAATAAATCTGTAATACAAGATTTGTATTTATTTCCTTGTTCCTAAAATGTAAGTTTTAATACTTAAAATATTCTTCATCCTGTTAAATATACCTCGCTTGCTCAGTTCTTTCTTATTCTTTTATTCTTAATATTGCAAAGCTGCATTTCAACTTAGACTAATGAGATTACAGTGACTAGGATTTTAGTGTTTCTCTCCGTAAAACAGTAGATTTGCAAATCACAAGAGTCGGAGAAAACCATAAAGTTGGAGAATCTTTCTACTTATATAGTAACTTTTACAATTTCAGTTTTCCAAAGAGGGTGCCATGCTGTGGTTACAGCAACTTACAGCAGATAGTTATCTTGATCTGTAAATATGACCCCAAACATTTATACATTTTCATCTGTTCAAAATGTGAAATATAGGTTGCCTAATTATATCATTCTGCCAGATTGTCCTATGCCAAAAGAACTTTAACTTGTTCTCATTTGCTACCAGAAAAGATGAGAAAATGTTTAAAATCATGGGGAAAAATGCTAAATACCACTTCCATTTCAAGTGTGGACATGGTTAAGTTAAAAAATACATGCATATTGAGTTGCTTAAGCTGATGCAGAAAAACACTTACCTTTGGGTTTTTTTGTTTGTTTGTTTTTTGTTTTTTTGTGGTACGCGGGCCTCTCACTGTTGTGGCCTCTCCCGTTGTGGAGCACAGGCTCCGGACACGCAGGCTCAGCCGCCATGGTTCACGGGCCCAGCCGCTCCGCGGCACGTGGGATCCTCCCGGACCAGGGCACGAACCCGCGTCCCCTGCATCGGCAGGCGGACTCTCAACCGCTGCGCCACCAGGGAAGCCCTACCTTTGTTTTTTTAACAAAAAAGTTTAATTGAAAATTATTTTTCAGTCTTAAAAATTAGGATAAATTTTCAATAATTTCAGCCTTTTATGCAGGTCATACCAAAATTTTTTAGAAAAGTACGTATTTTCCTATCCATGGTACTTCATGATACTGTGTGTAATTCATTTTCAGTGGATGTGAAATAAAAGTAGCTCGTTTTTCCTATGGTTAGGATAAGTGCTAAGATTTGAATTAGGATGCAATAATGAGCAAAGGAGGAGGGAAGGGCACTAAAATGAATGAAGTGCCATGTGTGCCACCCTTTCTGCAGGGTGACTTACCACATGGTATAGCATCTCATTTTCCCAGCACTCCTAGTATGTTGGCCTGTTGTCACCACTTGATAGATGAATAAACTGGAACATAGAGTGCTTAAGTTCCTTGCTCTGGGTCACAACTAGCCTAAGATCAAGATGTTATTGAAATCAAGGTGTGCCTGATTACACAGTTCATGTTCTTTGCTTCTTTCTTTCTTTGTGCTGCTGAAATATACCTCCCCCTTGTCTATTACACAGAAGATGGGGGGGGGGTGCAGATGTCTTTCAATAGGTATGCCCTGTGCCAATCCCAGACCAGTTGACTCAAAATCCCCTGGTATTTTGAAAACAATTCCAGGAATATGCCCTGAAGTGAAGTAACCTTCCACTTCAGAGCAACATCTGCATTGACACCTAAACTGCTTTTATTTTGTAAAGAAAGAATTATTAAACAGTGATTGAAGTAAAAGGGAAGAAATCCAAATGAATAGTTCTCTTTAAATTTATTATTTAAGTATATAACAAGAAAGCTTCCTCGTTTTGGTTCAAATCTTGGAGCCTTCAGATTGGGAATTTTCAGATGTTTTCTTGAAACATGCATAAAAGACACCTATCTTACGGTTTAGTTTCAAAATGACCTAGCAAGTAATTCTTCTCATTTAAGTTCTTTTGGGGTTATTGTATCTCAGATATCTTAGATGAGATTAGGGAAGAAGAATACTTAGAACACTGGAGATAGTTGAGTAATCTTTTGAATAAAACACATAAATTGATTCGACCTGAGAACATAGTGAAAACACCTAATTTCATTTTTCTGGTTGAACATGGTTTTTTTTTTGGCTGCATTGGGTCTTTGTTGCTGCTGCGCACAGGCTTTCTCTAGTTGTGGCGAACGGGGGCTGCTCTTTGTTGCGATGTGCAGGCTTCTCATTGCGGTGGCTTCTCTTGTTGTGGAGCATGGGCTCTAGGGCGTGCAGGCTTCAGTAGTTGTGGCTCGCAGGCTCAGTAGTTGTGGCGCATGGGCTTAGTTGCTCCGCAGCATGTGGGATCTTCCCGGACCAGGGATCAAACTCATGTCCCCTGCATTGGAAGGCAGATTCTTAACCACTGCGCCACCAGCGAAGTCCCCAGGCTTTCTTCTTTAAATCAAAATCTTGTTTTCCTTTCATGTTGGTTTTTTTTTTTAATAAGCTCATAAATGCTCTGAATTCTCACTAGTCATTACTGATCTTTTGTAAAACTGCTGGTATAAGCATTATAAATCACTTGGCTCATGAGTTTCAGACATTTTTGCTTTATAGTACACTCTTCAGTTTTATGGGTATTTATTTTTCCACATAATATAGCAGTATATGCTGCAATTCAGTAATACTGCTCAGCAGTATTAGTGGAATTCAAAATAGAAATCACTTTCCTTTTGACAACCAGTATAATGAATTGGTTGACTATTGCCAAATTTGTGAAGGCAGAAAGATCCTTTTGTAATTTCAAAAATGAATTTGAAATTTATGAGTTTTTTGGTACTGTTTCAAATACTGCTCACCAGCTATCTAAAATATATAGTGTAGGATTTATCTTTACTCTGAGGTGCAGTTATTCTGCATAAGCTAATTTCGAGATTTCTTTGGGTTTTTCAGGAATCTTAAGGTGTGATATTGATACCACCATTTACTTTCAAGGTTACAAACATTAATCTAGCAAGGCATAGGGATTTGGTGCAAGACGTGTGTATTAAACACCAACTGTTTTTACTCTATGCATGCTTGTTTTGCAAAGAATTTTAAATATAGTACTGTAATCGCAAAATGGACTGTTTTCAAGATTTTCCTTCACCCTATCCTTGAAAGGGGGGAAAGACATCCTTACTGTGCTGCAAAATGTCTCGTGGTCTCTTAAACAGCATTAACATCTTGTATGTGCTTCTTTACTAAGTTCTTTGTTCTGGAATAAACGGAAAATAGGGCTTTCTTTGAAATGACTGGATATTCTGTCACTCTCCTCAAGCCTTCTTTCCTTCTACTTTATAGTTCCTACAACAGCAGCCAGTACCCCTGACGCCGTTGACAAGTATCTCGAGACACCTGGAGATGAGAATGAACACGCCCATTTCCAGAAAGCCAAAGAGAGGCTCGAGGCCAAGCACCGCGAGAGGATGTCCCAGGTACATGTGAATTTCCATCCTTCAGTCGTACAATACTGGGGAAATCTGGATTTGCCTCTGCCTCAGAGTCTCCCCAGGGGCCATATGGTTGATGAATGCCTAGGGGTGGGTAAGGCTCTTTAATTTTATCCAGATCTTAAAGACATAACATTTTAATTGTAAATGTTTGCAACAAGGGCACCGATTTGGGGCTTTTTGCATTCTCCCTGAACTTGCCACCTAGGAAAGACCCAGGTTTAGTAAGTATAGTAAGATTTCATAAGCACAAATTAAGTTGTGTGTACACCTTTCTTGATGGTTTTGTCACTGTGTTTAGCGTAGTCCTGTAATGGTGTTGTAAATTAAAATCACTTAAAATGTTCGTTAGCAAAGATGAATATTTTTGTATGGAATACCAAATTATGAAAACTTTGAACCTAACATTTCTTACTGAGTTAATTCATAGGACTGTAGGAGCTTAAAACCAAAGTCAACCATAATGATCATTTCATCTAGTCCCATAAATGACAGATAATTCAGTTAACTTTCAAGCATTTAGCTTCCCACTCTAGAACAAAGCAATATAAGTAACACAGAGAGGCGTTTGGAACCCAAGCCTTTCTTGCTCCTAGTACAATGCTCTTTTCACTACATTGTGCTACAAACCCTGTTTTTTTTAATCATGTTCTTTATGAAACAAAAAATTGTTTCCAAAACAACTAATTTACATGTAATAATACCAACTACAATTTAAGTTATGCCTGCTACCAGGTGCTAGATGTTGTATTAGAGGTAGATAATACTGAGGATTTTAGTCCTTTGTCAGATTCTTTTTTTTTTAAGTTTTTTTTTTTTTTTTAACGTGGACCATTTCTAAAGTCTTTATTGAATTTTTTACAATATTGCTTCTGTTTTCTGTTTGGTTTTTGGGCCCTGAGGCATGTGGAACCTTAGGTCCCCAACCAGGGATCAAACCCGCACCCACTGCATTGGAAGGCGAAGTCTATAACCACTAGACTGCCAGGGAAGCTCCCTTTCTCAGATTCTTTATTCATTCATTCAGTCATTCAACAAATACGTATCCATCACTTACTTGCCAATCACCGTTCCAGCTCATAGTCTATACCCTGAAGAGTGAACATGAAGAAATAATAGGAAAAGTCAGATTTAAGGAAACATAAATGAGTGAATGAAGAAAGAAAAATAGGGTTTTTCTTTAGGAAAGATACACACAATATGTAATCACTGTTGAGAAGGAATAGGATGGCTATCAGCTGCTGTACTTATTGCCACTGAAAAGACATCTTTTAAACTTAAATCCTGTCTCACCACTTGTTTCTGAAGCTCTCAGAACCTTGTTATTGCCCATAAAATCCATTTGTGGGACAATGAAGGCCCCACAAAGAAAAATAGCAAAATAAACACTGAACGCTCAGCTTGGCATTTCCAGTGCCTGCCCCGTCACCCAACCTCCTGCACCCCAAATTCAGTCATCTTACTTCCTCTCCCACCTCAACTGCTACCATCATCATATGGGCAGCCTTAAACCACTCTGCTCAACGTACGCTAAACCCATCACGGCCTCTCTCTGCTCTCAGCATTGATCTCTGGAAAGGTGTCCCACTGTTCTTCATGCTGGCACATCTCAGCCATTCCTTACACTCTTGTAGTCCTCAGAGTGAGACAAGCAGTCGTTGCTCTTTTGCATTTAACTAAATATTTGCTCACCAGTTTTATTCCTCCAGCTGGATTGTAAACGTTTAGTCCCTGTACATTTATATAAGTACCTTCCTAACCTTGCATTTCTACCTTGAACCCACTTAGTCATTATTTTTTAAAAAATACAGATTCTGAATTTTTTCCAGTATTTATTGGTCATTTTGAGCCTGTTAATAGCACTGATTTCAACTACTCTTTCAGATATTATAGATCTCTCCTAGAATAGTAACTTTATTTTAGCACACCTATTTAAGCCATGACTTAGTTCATATATGTTTTGATGGACTTTCTTCACCTTTTAGTTACTACCTATATCTGAGATAATTTAAAGAATGTTATCCTGGAGCAGAGAATGTTGTCTCTTAGATTCCAGGGATCACAGGAATATGAGATGCTTGAGATCAACATTTATCATCATAATCTATGGTACTGAATTCTGGAGACTGTTTGAGCTTGCCTGCCTCTTAAATCTCTCTGTATTACTTGTCATTTTCTCTGCATGAAACAGCAAAGTCTTTGAATATCCATAAATCCGGATGATACTGATTCTTTCATGCATGCAGTGGAAAATTGCTTTATAAGACTATATGGGGCCACTGTGAAGTCCAGATCCTGAGAACATTTAATTTAAAAATTTCATCTTTTAAAATGATTTTTATTACAGTTTTTGTTATTATTTGTTTTCTTACAATACAGAGAATTTGGGGCTTTTGTTGTTGCTGGGGCTCATGATAACTCTGAATTTATAGATTTCTGTTGTTCTATGTTATGAATAGTATCTAGCAAATATAAGAAGGTGCACAATCATTTATTCCATATGATTTTAACAGTTTTACTATATCCTTAAAGTAAGGTTCTTCAAAATGGAAGTTGACCTTTCTCTACATTTATTATTTTTACGATAGAAGCATCAACATCTTGGGAACGGCCTTTTCTCCTGTCACCAAATATAAATAAATTTAGCTCACCTGTTGGATTTGCCATTTTATAATGGCTAATTGGGCCACAGGGAACAAAAGCATGGTCTTTAGAGACACAGAGATCTTGGTTTATATCCTTCCTTCTCCATTTTTTTCCTGCGTAACTTTGAGCAGGTAGCTTAACCTGATCCATAAAAATGGGGATGGCCAGGCTTCCCTGGTGGCACAGTGGTTGAGAGTCCGCCTGCCGATGCAGGAGACACGGGTTTGTGTCCCGGTCCGGGAAGATCCCACATGCCACGGAGCGGCTGGGCCCGTGAGCCACGGCCGCTGAGCCTGCGTGTCCGGAGCCTGTGCTCCACAACGGGAGAGCCCACAACAGTGAGAGGCCTGCGTACCGCAAAAAAAAAAAAAAAAAAATGGGGATGGCCAAGGCTAATCTCGTGTGAGAAATCGATTAAACGAGAGAGATTTTGGAAAGCTCTTAATACTGGATCTGGTATTTAGCAGGTCAGGAGTGATGCACTCTATTATCAGTGGACCTCAGTGGAAGCCATTGTTCAAAGGGAGATGTTGAGCCCACAGTGTGTGTTTATCTTTAGTAAGTAGGCCTAGTGTGATGGTGTAGGTGAATTGTTTTATTTGGAAGGGTGGAGGATATTATTAAATTGCTCTGAAAATCAAAATTTTATTTCATTTCTATAGGAATGCTTAATTTCAATGCATTAGCTAAATAAATCTCCTTAATTATTCCATGGATTCCCCTGCTCAAAGGTGAAAGATCTGAATATACAAAGGAAGATGGTAAAGATTTAAATGTAATGCAGGAAATCAGTTTTTCGTATTCCAATAAGACATCTGACTTCTCTCTCAAACTAATTTTGAGATTCCTTACCTGAAGAATTTGTGGTAGAATACTGCCACTATGAACATTTTCAAAGCAGGAAATTCAAATATTTTTATTTCAAGGCTTGTCTCATCTGTAAAGCAAAAGTAGTCTTCAGTAGCCCCCATCTCACAGGTGCTGTTCATTAACTCTTGGACCCACCGAAGCAACTGGGGCAATGTGTTTCTTTTCCTTCTATGTCCTGTTCTTGTTCGTAGCAGCTGCACATTTTCCCCAATTTTGCTGTGAATGTGTTAGATTATTTCTTATATGCTATTCACTTGTAAGAGAATTCATTCCATTCTTTTTTCTCCATAATTTCATGTGAACAACATGGGGAAGCTTGTCTTGTACTTTATACAATGGATCGATGCTGACAATGAAGTATGTAATTAAAAACTGACATGATGATGTGATGTGATATTCTCACAGAACTTCTCTATCAGTAGTTACTTATGCCAAGCTTCAAGGATGTCTGAAAAAAATCAGTTCCTTAGGAATAAATACCTGTAAACAACAGGCTCTTATAATACAGAAATCAGGGTTTCTTGTGCTTTGTATGTCCACAAAGTATGTAAGTACACAGCTGTCAACAAACCATTATTTTGTTTACTGGATCTTTTTGTTCTTTTTATTACCTTGCTCAGGTATGAGCTACACTTAAAAAAAAAAAGAAACTACTTGATAGTGAGTAGTACACTTGAAAAGGAAAAGGAAGCTGTAAGTGGTAAGAATCAAATATCGTTTCCTTTCAGCAGCATCCACAGCTGCAGACTTTTCCTCTTTGCATTCAGATCAGTGAGTGAACTTCTCTCAGAGAAATCCTGAGTGAACATCATGGATGAGAAGGGGAAGTCTTATTTTCCTACAAAATAGATTAGCCTGGTTACCAAATTAGTGTTACTTACCAAGAATACTTTTTGCTACATTCAGAACATTATAATGTGTACTGTCTTGGAATTTTTGGAGGAATTTAGAGTATTCTTTGCTGTTCGTGAGGCAAGTTGGCAAGCAAAATGTTCTAATTGCCCCTCAGTTCTTCAGTGGGGTGGATCTGAGGATTTCTGACAGCTGAAATATTCTTTTCCTTCCTCTATTATATACTTCTTGGTACTGTGCTCATGGCATGTGTATACATGCATAAAGTGTTATATATGCTTTTTCCCCCTTCATACTGTTTGAATTTTTATAACTTGCTTTCACAAAAGACTAAAACCAACGTGTTCAATTTAATGTTGGAAGACCTTGTACAGGTAATATATGCCTTTTATGAATCGTTGACATTTGTGCCCATCAAATAAAATGACTTTCAGCTATTTCTGAAAGTAATAGAAAAGAAGAAAGACCAACTTTGTTTCAAAGGGCCATATGAAGGTGAACATTTATGTTTACTGTACTTCTGTCATAGATTATATACATCTTAGTGAGAGGTCAAATATTATTGAGCTAGGAATGGAACGTGATCATATTTTTCATGTTTAAAATATCAAATGTAGAAAAAAAAAACAGTGATCTAGCTCATTAAATCTATATTTGAAGAAAGAACTGATGGTTTTAAATGATTTCCTCCTTTTGTAGGTCATGAGAGAGTGGGAAGAGGCAGAGCGTCAAGCAAAGAACTTGCCTAAAGCTGATAAGAAAGCAGTGATCCAGGTAAACCCTGAGTCCATCCTTCACCAAGCATCATACCCTTGTTGATGTAGTGCCTGCACCTTTTCAAGCATCTGCTGGAACCTCATGCCTGATCGTTCATATTTCCCTCAACTTGGGCTACTGCTCATCATTGTCTAATAATTCAGTTGCTTAAACCCTGCCTTACTTTTGCTCCCAATTAGCTCATTATAATTCATTTCTTTAAAACTCATATTGTTACTTAAAGTCTAATTTTTATCAGTAATATATCTTTCTGGTTGCCATAATCTTCTGCTACTCCTTCCCCGTGGCAAATTTACATGATAATTTGAATTTTTGACTGGAACCCCTCTGAGAATTACCTTCAGTAAACCATGAGGTTATCATGATCATTTTCTTAAAGTTCTTTGAGTAAGAGAGGACTTTCATAAATATGCATGTAATTTAGAGTTTCAAGAATATATACATTTATTCTACCTTACAGTTAGTCAAATCAGTTTTCAGTGACCATATAAAATAATGATTTACATTGAGATATTAGGTCTGGGGATGAAAAGCAGGGAAATGGAGGGGAACCCGTAAAACATGCTGAATTAGTCAAAATGTTGGAATGACTGAAGTCTTTGCACACAACAAAGTATGATATCCCTTTTAAAAGACTTGAATTTGCTGCTCCATCCTATTTGTCTGGTTCCCGATTGTCACGTGCCTCTGTTTGTGATGGCAGCATTTCCAGGAAAAGGTGGAGTCTCTGGAGCAGGAAGCAGCCAACGAGAGACAGCAGTTGGTGGAGACGCACATGGCCAGAGTGGAAGCCATGCTCAATGACCGCCGCCGCCTGGCCCTGGAGAATTACATCACCGCTCTGCAGGCTGTGCCCCCTCGGGTAGGCTTCCCTTCACAGCTCAGGGCACAGCAGCCATAGGCATGGGGACACTGGGGACTGAAGGCCATAAGAAAGAAATCGGGAGAAGTTTCTAAGAGCACCGTTATTCACAGGTTCAACCTCAGTCTGTTTTATCTTGAAGGTTAAAGGGTCACAGAGCAGCTGCCTCCATAGGACCATCTCTGCACAGTAGACACACCTTTCCACCGAGGAGTCAGACAGGCTTCCCGGGGACTCACAGTGCAAGACCTGATTTGAGTTGATATCCCTGGATGGTGACAGTTCATGGTATAATTGAAGTCAGGGAACCACAAGAGCTGGAAGGAATTTAGATGTAACCTAGCCCAGTCCCCTTATCATGTGATGTAACTGAGATCAAGAAAAGCTGAGGAGACCCCCAGCCATATTCTCTGGGGATAGGAGCCCTATTTGGTCATGACGTCCACAGCAAAGGGGTTTATTTGTGGTATTCAGGGATAAATGCCCAGAAAGGCTTACCAAGCACTGCAAGCATAGGCTTCATGGGAGAGCTTACTTTGGATGTAAGGAATATTCTGAGCATGAGTGTGTGTACATCTTGTCCCTTGTTCTATCCATTACTGAGTGAGGAGTATTGAAATCTCCAACTATAATTGTGGATTGGACTCTTTCTCATGTGATACCCTCAGGTTTTGCTTTGTGTATTTTGAGGCTCTATTCTTAGGTGCATAAACATTCAGTGTTGTTATGTCCTCTCTACTCCCCTTATCATTATGAAATGTCCTTCTTTATCCCTAGTAATATGTTTTGCTCTAAAATTACTGTGTCTGGTATTAATTAAGCTACTCTAGCTTTCTTTTAATGTATCATACTGTATCATTTTTCCATCCTTGTGTTTTTGTTTAACCTATTTGTTTATATTTGAAGTACATTTCTTCTAGGCAGCATATACTTGGGTCTTGCCCTTTAATTAAGAAGACGATTTAATGAAGTTATTGATATGATTATGCCTAAATCCATCATCATGCTATTTGTTTTCTAGTTGTCCCATCTGTTCCCCCCTTTTTTTTGCTACCTTTTGGATTAATTGAATATATTTTATGATTCTATTTTGTGTCCTTTGTTGGCTTTTACCTTTAGCTCTTTATTATTTTAGTGTTTGCTTTAGAGTTTGTAGAAAACATCTTTAACTTTTCACAATGGTATTATACCAGTACAAATGATGTGGTACCACTTCCCTTATATTACAAGAACCTTACAATAAGGTACTGCCATTTCCCGTTTCCTACTCTTTGGGCTATTGTTGTCATACTTTTCCATACTACATTATTGTTATTTTTTAAACAGTCAATTATCTTTTAAAGAGTTAAATAAGAAAAATATTTACTTACCTATATAGTTACCATTTCTGGTGTTCTTTGTTCCTTGTGTAGGTCCATCTGGAATCATTTTTCTTCTACCCAGAGGACGTCCTTTAAAATTTATTTTAACGCATTTAGATTCGTAAAGAATTCTTTTTGCTTGGGTATGCCTGAAAATATCCTTATTTCAAGTTTCCTTTAAAAGACATTTTAACTGGGATAGAATTCTGGGTTGAAGTTTTTCTTCAATTGCCTTAAAGTTGATGCTCCATTGTCTTCTTATTTGCATTGTTTGCAACAAGACTACTTATATCATCCTTTTCTTTATGTCTCTGTAAATAATATATCTTTTTTTATCTGGTTGCTTTTAGGGTTTTTTCCTTTATCACTAGTTTTGAGCAATTTGATTATGATGTGTCCTGGTATATTTCAACCTGCCATTAATCCCCTCTGGCTATTTTTCATATCATACATTATAGTTTTCATGTCTAGAATTTTAATCTGGATTTTTGTATGTTTGTTTCATATTTTCCATATCTTTACTTAATTTTTGAACCTTTGGAATTTTTTATTGGCTTTCTGGCATTGTGGAATTCACCTTGTTGAGTGCTGGGTATTTTTGGATACCTATTACTATTCCTGAGCTTTGTTCTGTAATGCAGTAAATTACTTGGAAACAGAGTAGTTATCAACGTGTGGCTAGTGATTCCTCAATCCTGAAGCAATATCCTTCTGAGTAATCTACCATGAATGTTGAGTTTTTCCATCTAGATCATGGAAACAAGTACTATTTCAGACCCTGTGTGAACACCAGACACTGTTACCGCTAATCCTTTTGGGTGATTTTTTTCCCATGGCCTCATGTGTCTTTCATGTGTGTGCATTGATCATTAGTCAGCTGCATTCTCATAGGGCATCATCTCCAGGTTCTCTCTCTGAGCAACTCCTTCCTCTCCAGTATTTTTTCCTGTGACTGCCAGCCACCTCCATCTCTTCAGACTCTCACCCCATATCTTCAGCTCTCTGGAATCTCCCAGACTCTGACTGGGCTCCCACGCCTGGAGCCACAGCCTGGAAACTCAAGGCAGTAAGCTTGGGCAATTGTAGAGCTCACAATATTTGTTTCTTGTTTCTCAGTGGTCTCTGTCCTTCACCTGGCGTCTGATATCTTACAGAAATATAGTCCTATATAGTTTGTCCATTTTTTGGTGGTTACTAGCAGCAGGGTAAATCTAGTTTCCGCTACTTATCTTGGCTGGAAGTGGCAGTCTGTGTGTACACTATGTAACTAAACCAAAAAAACACCCACTTGCACTGATTCTCCTCGTCATTTTGATGGTTCAGAACAGAAAGCTCTGAGGAACTATAAGAGAGCTCTGGCACTCTTCCAGATGGCGAAATAGTATTGACCCTGTTTTACCAATGACGTCATTGATATTGAGTGGCTAGTTCAGGGTGACACCACTAGTAATGGACAGGGTGGAGCTGTGAGTCACAGGTGACCACCGCAGGGCCTTCTACCAGACCAGGCTTCCTCTCGGAACAGAAAGCTTTTGAAAAAGAATATTCACATTAGCATTTTCATTTTCTCTTCAGAAAAATATCTGTCCTGGCACTGTTCAGTAAAATTATGTTTATGTATCTGGAGAATGAGTTCCTTGGTTACTGTCTTCTTTTTACAGGACTTTATTTTGGGGTGTGGGGCCATCAGCATCATTTGCCAGAGCAAGGCAGGGTGGTGGGTGTTGAGACCAGAATCTGAATAGCTGACATTTAGTGAAGTGTTCCAGCTAAAAGTCCGATTTCTGAAGTAAGATCTTTGCTAAATGGTCATTGATAGAGCTAAACGTAAGATGAGGACTGAATGGAGTCTTCAACAAATGCATATTTCATATCTTTCAGTTCAGTCCCATCAGCCATCACAGGAAAGACAGTGACAAGAATAATGTTTGCCAAAGCTTCTTGTGTTATCAAAGGGGATAATTTCAGATTTGGTCATAATCATGCTTGCCCTGAGTCAGTTGATCACTCCGTGTAGAATTAGACAACATATTTATTTGAAATAAAAATTAAAAATTGGATTAAGAAGAACTGTTTTACTGTCAAAAAATCAGATTGTTGTTGATTGATCCAAGGATTCACGTTGAATTCTTACCTAGAAATGCATAAAACTCTCCCATCTAATAAAAACTGGGACTGGGGAGTTACAGGCATGCCATTTTTGTTAAGTTATTGTCTTTGTGGGTTTTATTTGAATTTTAATGTATAGCTTGACATGGCACTTAGCTCCACACTTTGGAAAATGTGAGAAAATTCTAAATCCCTTCTTGAGGGCTTTTATGTATTGCTGTTGAAAGCCATAAATCAGAAGCTTGCCAGTAACTCTCTGAGAAAGGTCATGTCTTGTATTGGAGCCATAAATAAGTATTTCTGAAATATCCCTCATACTTACACAGTGCCTGGAAAATACAAATTATTTACTCAATGTTAGCTGAATATAAGAAAATGAATTAGTCAAGTGTTTTTTCTGTAGGTTCTGTAGCTGATAATCACGTCAGAATAACTATCCCCTTAACCCTGACCGCTTTTGCCAAATAGTCCCCAACTTCACAAACAGGAATCTGGAGCAACGTGGATTGTTTATACAGTCTCTTTGAAGCTTAGGTTTAATCCATGCTTTCATTATTTTTTTAAACCCAAGCTTGGAAGTGTGACGTGATGATGTTTTTGTGCAGCTGGAATTCCTTGCCCTACCACGAATTTCATCTGTGAGTCCCTGTGTCTGTGTGTGCTTTATGTTCCAAATTTCCTTTTTGATTAATTACATTCCTACTGGCTGATACACTGAATGGCCAACCGAGAAGTGCATTGTTTGAATCATATTTAGAATTTTTATATATATATATACTTCACATATTACAATTGTTAAAACAGTCTCTCCATTTCTGTCTATCCTCTTCCCCCCTCTCTCAACCCCCAGGAATAAAAAAATTAGAATGCAGCTGTGTCTTTGCACTAGGATAAACTCTTAATCTGTAGAGGGCTAGTAACTCTTCTAAGGACCAGCTCTTCAAAATGTTCACTTCTCTAAAAGTTTCCTTGGAAAAATAAAGGAGTTACACTTTTTTTTCCAGAAAAGTTAAGTCTTCTCCAAAGTGGCATCACACATGGTTAAACTTCTATCACCCTTGGAGGCCTTTAAGCTACTAAGCATAAGTACTGCTTTAAACTAAATTATCATCACAAAACACAGGACTTTGGCTTATTTAACAGAGCTCAAATTGATGCAACTCATGAAATAATGAGTTAAATACTATCTGAGCCTTCCCTCCTGTAACTGGCAGGGTCTACTTCATAGATGGAGAAAAGATTATGATATTGCCTGACTGTTCAACATTCTCTGTAATCTGAAGAGAAACTAGACTTAAGTGGGATCCCATATAGATAAACCAAAGGCTGCATAGGAATTTCTGTTTAAAATAAACTTTCCATTGTAGGCTTAGGTCTGGAAAAATTTAGGAGCTGGAGTAAGAACTGAAATGTTTTAAAGATAAGAGACAAAAAGCCAAAGCTTTCTATGTAATTCTGGGATGTTTGGTTTCTTTACAGATACTCAGTCTAAATCTCCATTAGACAATATCCTAATTACTATCCTGACTTCAACAACTTTTAAGAATTTTCTATGTGGAAGAAAGAATTAAGAAACATTTTCATGTATGTCTGTGTGTCTGTGTGCCAGTAGTGTTGTTTTGGTTTTTTCCAGTGTCTCAGGAGATACCTTATCCATACTAAATTTGGATACTAAATACTGCATTGCAGCCATCTTATCCGTACTAAAATTAATTTCATGTTTGTATCTGATGCTTCACACTCAGACTCTCACCATTTAATTGAGCAAAAAAATTGGGGGGCAGTTTCTTTAGCCCCTGCCCTCTTTCCTTTCTCATTTCTTTTCTTTTTTTTTTTTCTAACTGAAGTATAGTTGACTTACAATATTATATTAGGTTCAGGTGTAAAACATAGTGATTATATATTTTTATAGATTGCAATACCATACAGAATTATTATATAATATTATTGACTATATTCCCCATGCTGTACATTACATCCCTGGGACATGTTTGTTTTACAACTAGAGGTTTCTACCTCTTAATCCCCTTCACCAATTTCACCCATTATTCCCCTCTTCTCCTGCTGGTGACCATCAGTTTGTTCTTTGTATCTGTGAGTCTGTTTTTGTTTCTTTATATTTGTTCATTTGTTTTATTTTTTGGATTCCCCATATACGTGAAAACATACAGTATTTGTCTTTGGCTGATTTATTTCACTAATTATAATACTCTCCAGATTCATCCATGCTGTTGCAAGTGTATATACCACACTTCTTTTTTTTTTTTTTTTTTTTTTTTT
>NW_006793646.1:530504-584859 GCF_000442215.2 Lipotes vexillifer | reverse complement strand
GTACGCGGGTCTCTCACTGCTGTGGCCTCTCCCACTGCGGAGCACAGGCTCCGGACGCTCAGGCTCAGCGGCCATGGCTCACGGGCCCAGCCGCTCCACGGCATGCAGGATCCTCCCAGACTGGGGCACAAACACGTGTCCCCTGCATCAGCAGGTGGAATTCCAACCACTGCGCCACCAGGGAAGCCCTATACCACATCTTCTTTACACATTCATCTGGCAGTTGGCACTTATGTCTTGGCTATTGTAAGTAAACCTGCTATGAACATTGGGGTGCATACATCTTTCCGAATTAGTGTCTTCATTCTCTTTGGGTAAATACCAAGGAATGGAATTGCTAGATTGTATGGTAGTTCTATTTTTAATTTTTTGAGGAATCTCCATGCTGCTTTCCATAATGGCTTTATCAGTTTACACTCCCACCAACAGTATACTAGATTACTTCAGCCAAATGTTAAATTTTCTTGAGATCCCTGAAAATGTCTTCATACAATTCTTTAGTAGAATGATTTGTGAGATTTACCATGAAGGAGCATGGTTTTTTCCCTAAATTGAGATTTTGCTCACTGCTGTTAGGTGTATTTTAGCAGCAGGGCAATACGTGTTCAATAAAAAGTAGCAATCATTGGAGAAAATAAAGGGCAACAATTAGTTGGTATGCCCTGGCAGGCAAACTAGTGACAGCATGAGGAGGTACCAACTAAATCAGTCTTTAGCCAATATGAATGTTGGTGTAACTATATGTTTTATAATGTAAACAGAAACTGAGGTGCTAAACTTGACTGTTTTCATTTTTATATAATTTCTAACTGCCCTTCTCCCTGCAGTTCTTCATTTTCTGCTAATCACTTCTGGTCGCAAAAGAAATAGGAAGCATTGATAGAATATATGTAGATAATATATATCTCCAAGGTAAATATACTGCATCTACACCTCAATATAATGGATGGTAAATAAATTAAAAATTATTTGCTGACATCTTAATACGTGAAGGCACTGAGGGAGATGAGTACTAAGAAGTTTCAAACATCCTACCCTCAAGTTTTTTGGGTTTTTTAAAAATTTATTTATTTTATTTATTTTTGGCTGCCTTGGGTCTTCATTGCTGCGTGTGGGCTTTCTCTAGTTGCGGTGAGCGGGGGCTACTCTTTGTTGCAGTGCGCAGGCTCCTCAATGCAGTGGCTTCTCTTGTTGCAGAGCACGGGCTCTAGGCACATGGGCTTCAGCAGTTGTGGCACGCGGGCTCAATAGTTGTGGCGCACGGGCTTAGTTGCTCCGCGGCATGTGGGATCTTCCCAGACAAGGGCTTGAAGCCGTGTCCCCTGCATTGGCAGGCGGATTCTTAACCACTGCGCCACCAGGGAAGTCCCCAAGTTTTGAATATAATCAAAATTTTGTAAAGCTGATCAGAATGTACTTAAAAGACTACTGGCTTGAAAATCATCTTTGAGAAATATAATTATCCTGTACCTTATATATTTATTATTCATTCATTCATCATTCATTTATTTTTAGTTGAGGTTTGTAAAAATTGGTGAGCACAAGGGGACTTTTTAACTTGAGACAGACCCTTTTAAGGACAGACCCCGTATAAAATGGTGGGTAGAAAGACAAATGGGAGAATTCGCATTTATTAAACAAAGTCCTATAAACTGTGCTGTGTGGTTTGCATGCTATTCCAGAAAAGCCTCTCAGTATTACCTCTTACCTTGCTTTGAATCTTTACCTAGCTGAATAGACAGATCTTACTAAAGACCAGCAGGAAGTGTATAATGAGAGACACTAGTGTTTTCTGTTTTTAATTGAATTAAGTTAAATAGAAAATTAAGACGTATGTAGGCAAGGCATCCGCTTGAAAGCTGTCCTGTGCCTCTGAGACCCTATTCCTCACCCAGATTCCCTCCACAGCAGAGCCCCACTTAGTCACTGTCTTCAAAGTCGAAATAGCTCTTCATCCGATGCTGTCGAACATACAGCACTGGGATGTCATATTTCGTTCTAGCAAAGGTTGCACATACATATTTATATGTCA
This sequence comes from Lipotes vexillifer, assembly GCF_000442215.2. Taxonomy (NCBI): domain Eukaryota; kingdom Metazoa; phylum Chordata; class Mammalia; order Artiodactyla; family Lipotidae; genus Lipotes; species Lipotes vexillifer. The sequence continues at coordinate 582,827 of NW_006793646.1, read as the reverse complement.
ATATCTATTTTCATTCATTCTTGAAAATGAAAACCCATTATGAAAACATAAATATTTAGTTGTTTTAGACAAATGCATAACACATTATTTAATAATCCAGTGGTTACTTAACTGTCTGGCGTTACAGATATCTGCCCTACAGAACAGATAGCAACAAGGGATCGTCTCCCTAGAAACGTGTGTGTGTGCACACAAAACTACACATAGGTTTCGAGGAGTTCACTCATTTTGTGCAGCTTATCCACGGATCAGTTTAAAGATCCTAGGTTATATATTTGGATTTTTGTAAGTGTAGGGGAGCAAAATTTGCCCCCAAAGTGTGTCTCTTTGGCATGAGGATTAATTTAGGCTGATTATTTTTGAGGCCCAAAAGACTCAGGAAGAACCTTTGACCTTCCTTCCCCCTAACTGCCTAAAAGAATGTAGACAGAGGTCCTGTTCCAGGGAAGGAGCTGTCACTATAGATCACTATAGTATGAACTAGGTGTGTAGACAGGGAGGAAAATCTGTTAAAGTTCTTCTCTATGTCCCATTGTCTCTGCAATTCCCAGCTGACCTTTGTTTATCAAACATTTGATTTTTTTCCCTTTCCATGTCAATTGCCTTCCTCCCCTTTGAAGTCCCAACCCACTACCCCCAACGTCCTCTTTTGTCTTTAGCTGAAGATGGTATGTAAGGTGAGGGTTTCAGCTGTTTTGGTGAGTTATTCAGTTTTCCTGGGTCTCTCCCATGTTATTCAACTTTTGTTTCCTTTTTCTCCTCTTAATCTGTATCATGTCAATTTAATTCTTAGACCAGTCAGAAGGCTAGAGGAAAATCTCTTCTTTCCTGACATAAGCTTTATCTTGAATTTCCTTATATTGTTTCTAGTAGGTCAAGGCACTGTGGTTAGGTAGAGTATGAGAAGAGAGTGAAATTGAAAGAAATATAAATGTGCATATTTTTGAACATGGTGTAGCCACTTAGGGGATTTGTGAAGCAAAAATGCCAAAATCTAAGTATGAATATACAAAAATGAAGCATATTGTGATTCTCTCTTAAGAAGTCAAGAGTATGGCATGGTTGGCATTTGTCAGATGATCAGACCATTTGACAAACCTTTCTGAAGGTCTGTGGTATCTTAAAACATCTTTTGTTTACAATTTCTTCCTCAACTCTGTGGGCTTTGCCATCTGGGTTGCGTTAATAATCCTGTTCATCATTGAGGGCTTCAGCATGTTTCACTGCTTGACTAAACGAGAGTTGAAGACATACAAGTCCAAACAATTTCTGGCGCTTCTTTACTCGCAGGTCAGCAGAGCCAAGCTCTGTATCCAATGGATGCTAAGCTGGTCCAAAAGCATAAATCATGGGGTTTGGGCCAGATCCTAAATTTCAGTTCTGTATGCTGTCTTCACTAATGTATAGCTGGGGTCTGTGTAACTGAAGAAAGAACTGATTCCTCTGCTCTTAGTACCCTGACACCAAATATGTGTGGGGTTTTCCCTCACATAAAATAATTCTGACACTAATTACCTGTAGTTAGCATAGATCTTCACCGGTTAAGGGTTCAATCCCACAAGGCTGCCCCCTCCCTCACTTCAGAAGCCAGTCGCAAAATCCTAGATTTTCACCTTGTATTTCTGATGCACCAGCTATAAATCAGGGGTCCCCATGACCTGCTCGTCAGGTTTGATAATTCGTTAAAACAACTCACAGAATAAGTACCTTATTTACTGTTAGCAATGTATTATAAAGGATAGAACTCAGGAAGAGCTAGATGGAAAAGACTGTAGGGCACGGCATGGGGGAAGGGGTGTGCAGCTTGCATGCCCTCTCCAGGCATGGTACCCTCCTGGCATCCCAATGTGTTCTCCAGCTGGGAAGCTCTCTGAATTCCATTGCTTAGGGGTTTTCTTGGGGAGGTTCCATTAAGTAGCCATGAATGATTAAATCATTGGCTATTGGTGATTAAACTCAGTCTCCAGCCCCCCTCCCTTCCCTGGAGATCAGAAAACGGGGCTGAAAGCTCCAACCCTTTAATCATTCGGTTGGTTCTCTTGTGTCTGGAACCAAGGACTAAGACCAAATATTGGTTCCTCTAGCAACCAGTTCCCATCCTCCAAGAGTCACCTCGTTAGTATACAAAAAGATACTCTTATCTCTCTAAGGGTCTAATAAGCTCTTGTGTCTGGAACCAAGGACTAAGACCAAATACTATGACAAAAGATGCTCCTGCCACCAAATTTTATAAGAGTTTTAGGAGCTCTGTGTCAGGAACTGGGGGCAGAGACCAAACATGTATTTCTTTTTTTTTTTCTTTTTCTGGTACGCGGGCCTCTCACTGTTGTGGTTTCTCCCGTTGCGGAGCACAGGCTCTGGACACGCAGGCTCAGCGGCCATGGCTCACGGGCCCAGCCGCTCCGCGGCATGTGGGATCTTCCCGGACCGGGGCACGAACCCGTGTCCCCTGCGCCAGCAGGAGGACTCACAACCACGGTGCCACAGGGGAGCCCGAAACAAGTATTTCTTATGTCACGGTAACCAAAGTAAATTATTGCTGAGAGCTAGCAAAATATCCCAGAAAGAAACTAAAACCTACCATATTTGACAAACTGTCCAAAGTTCCCTAATTTGTGAGCGACAGGATTAAAACCACCCTTATTTTCCATATTTTATAGTACAGTATAAACACCTATTTTTAATTACCAAGTTTGCCATCTTATAACTTGGAACAAGTGACTTAATTGGAAGGATTCTTTCTCCTCTATTTGCAAATTGGGGTTAATCATTCTACTTTTTTGTAATTAGCATTGTCTAGCTTTTTGTTAGCCATAATTAGAAAAACAAAAGGATTAATCGAAGGTTGAGATGAGACTGTGAAGTCGAAAGATATCTTCCTCCCTGAGAAGAGAACGATTGTTAGGACAGACTATAGAGGCTTTGGTGCCTTGTCCCTATTAGGAAGTCGTCTGCCTCCTTGTGGAGGAGGGATGGGATGGGAGATGGCTTTGCCTGTGTACTGCTGTGCTGTGTTACAGCACAAGCCAGAGCCAAATAGTAATCTGGATATGCTGGGAAGGGATATATCTAATGCCTCCATATTACCAAAGCTGGAGGAACACTGAATGGAGCCGGGCATGAGAATCTACTCCCATTTCCTCTATTGCTTCTTCAATACTTCTGTGTTCAACCTGACATAGAATTGTCATTTGCCTTCTTACACTCATGTTAAACTATTACAAAAATCACTTATGTGCGCTTCTGAAGAAAGGAATATGCATGAATTTTGCAGTGGACTTTAGCTCAACTCCTAGCTTTAAACCTTTGTGATCAAAGGTTCCCATGGAAGCGTCCCCAAATGGGTTTTTTTTTTTTCAGATTTCTCTTGCAACCGTGAGAGTGCATGTGAAATGCCGAGGAAGGTCTACCGTGGCAAAATAAACTCATCCAAGAGACCATCTCAAGCGGAAAGAGGTTAAACTCTCTTAAGGGAGTTTTTTAAACCTGCACACAGAGATTTTGTACATTGTACATCTATGTGCTCAAAATATCTCAAAATCCAAGATGTAGAACTGTGAAAATAATGGCCCTGAACCTACTTATGAAAACAGGAGAGAATTGTGTTTTCTTGGTAGGTGATTAACTTCCCCAGTCACAGGGTTGGAAACCACTAGGATTCAATTTAATGCTTCAGGAGAGGGTTTTCTGAATACGTCCCTTGTGAACTAGAAAGGTTAGGGTGCTTCCCCATAAAGTGACTCATTTACTTCCTTCTTCTTGACAAGATTATGCTTAGGGCTTTTAAAGGCTCTTGACAGATCATTCCCTCCCATCAGGAGATGGTTTCAGGCACAAGTGTCTGTTAAGATAGGATGCCAGATTTCTACATCAAGCATAACGCTGCAAAGAGGCAGAGTGGAGCTGAACAATTGTGTCTTAATATACCACAGTTCCAAGTGAACTGTGGAATAGAAAGCTACCCACTCAGACGTGATTGGCATTGAGTCAGTCAAATGTGTCTGATTGATCCAAAGTCCATGGACACCAAGTTTATGAAATTGTATAAAAGAACCAAGTGAAAAAGGCAATACATCTGAGAAGTGGGAACATTAATTTCTTAAAGTTACCTTTTAGAGGGAAAGGTTGTGAAATTTCTTTCAAAATTCCATGCATCAGCCTGACGTCAAAACCCAAGCCACAAGAAGACAAACTATAACATCTTTTGAAGTTAAGGATATGAATCTTGTGGACACTGGGGTTTGAACATTCTGTAGAGCCTATGAAATATTTTCTGGGAAGAGTTCCCCATTAAAACAGCTCCCTAAAGGACCCCAACAGACTGGGTGGATAGATCAGTATGTACCAAAAAATTGGGAATGCATCTCTTCTTGGTTGAGAGATGGTTATTTTCAACTCAGATGCTGTGAAGGATGTATTTTGCCACTGGAACTACTTGTGCAAGTTATATTTAGCTCTAGGTTATTCATTAATTTAATTAACATTTTTTTGACAACCAAATTATGCCAGGAACTGATCCAGGAGCTAGCAATATGTTACACTCTTGTTCCAAGAGAGGGAAATGGTTAATGTTCCAAAATGTAAATCTATTTTCAGGTTCAGTATAATCCATTTTAGTAGATCCTACTCTTAATCCTTTATGAAATTTCTTTTTGAAATGATTTTTTTTAATGCAGTGTGATTGTGAAGTGAATTTAATGTGTACTGAAAAGTGCTACATCTGATGCAAATAGATATTTTGTAATTATGGGCTAAACACTCAGAAACAATAATGACAATAAAAAAAGGATTGGATATAATTAGTCCCCCTGGGGCAGATCTTTTCCTTTTATTATCTCTGTTCTTTGCTATAAATTTTAATAATAAGATTAGCCATTCAATGGCAATATAACCAGATTTCAGTATTAATGCATAGAATATTGTGAAATGGGGGGAATTTGGCAGAAAAAAATGTTATTACTAGTTACAGAAGATGTTAAAGACTTGAGGGCTTCCCTGGTGGCGCAGTGGTTGAGAGTCTGCCTGCCAATGCAGGGGACGCGGGTTCGTGCCCCGGTCCAGGAAGATCCCACATGCCGCGGAGCGGCTGGGCCCGTGAGCCATGGCCGCTGAGCCTGCGCGTCCGGAGCCTGTGCTCCGCAACGGGAGAGGCCACAACAGTGAGAGGCCCGCGTATCGCAAAAAAAAAAAAAAAAAAAAAAAAGACTTGAGAAAGGTTGAAATTATATGCATAGAGGTTAAAATGTTTCCTAATCTCTGCTTACCGTCAGTATCCTTACAATGAGCCACTGAATTCTTAAGCTTGTTTTTCTAATCACCTGAATAATCCTGTCTTAAATGTAAGGATCATGACAATAGAATAGCAGTTACTTTAAGAGAATATATTTCTATAGAGATACCAGGTATTTTTTCCTATCATTTCTATATGAATGTTCTGAGTTTTTAATTAAAATTTTAAGAAATTCATCTTTGTCCTAACATAATGAAATAAAATTCCCGAAACAATGGGGGTTCCCTGTTATTCTGTGATACGTGAAATAGCTGTAGAAATAGTTTTAAGCCTTGGAAATTCTGTGTTCTGGCTAAAAATTGTAAAGGCAGTTATTTCTGTATTTGAATGGAACACGCATGAATCACATACCAAAGGCAGAACTCTTTTTTTTTTTTTTAACTAAAGCAAATGAATATACAAAAGTACAAAGGAATGTTATCTATTTTTCTTTCTTAACTAAAATAGCATTTGTTTATGAGGTATCGTCTGCAATTTCATTTGACATGATTTATCTGTCTACTCCAACATAAAAACTAATCTGATTTTTTAATTTTTCATTTCTAAGCATGATCGTTAGAAATATGTTTACATGAATAAGTCAACCAAACAGAACCTTGTAATTCATTTAATGAGGGACGTCAGAGTGTCTTTCTGAGTGTCTTCCTGAATTCTCGTGTCCTGAGGTGTAGGCAGTGGGAAGAAAAGGCTGGTGTTTGTATAGATGCACACGCAGTGTGTATCTGAGCTCACATAAACAGTGATGAGGTCATGGCTTAAACTGGGCTCTTAGGGCTTATTATCCTCACAGGAGCTTTGTTCCCCAGCAGAGAGAGGCCTGGGCTATCATGAGAGCCCGGTGTGCTACTGTTTCATTGTCAAGCTCTAGGGATTTGGGGGAGAAAGTTAGGAATATATTTCTTAATATACTTCTGAAACATATAAAGAAATGTCGGTATTAAAGGAGATAAGCAATTTTCAGCATTCGAACACATTCACCATTTAATTATCCATCTTAGTACAAGATAAGGATGGATTTAGAACTAGAATCCATGGATGTCACAAAAGCCTAACTTTTTATTAATACCTATAATCTTTTTCCAGTAATCCTAAACAGATTGACAGAGGACCTTCCTATCTAGCTATTTCTCCTCCCTACATCCGAGGCATTAGCTAAAACACAGCGGAATGCCAAAACCCAAGGACAGTATTTCCAAGATTGAACAAATCTGTATGATTTTCAGCACAATTAAAAGAGCGGATATTAGCATGTCCCAAAATAATATTATCTGAGCTTATAAAAACTAGAAATCTAGGCAAGGACTTCTAGAACAGGCTCTCATTTCTAACTATTCAGCGATTTCTTTCAGTCTCCAGTTCTATAGGTTACTTTGTGCAACATGTCTTTGGTGTGGTCCATTTTAGAGTTTCCTTGAAAGGCAGGATCACATAGTGATCAGGAGAACGGGCTGCGGAGCCAATGTTGGGCTAGCTGTTCTTGCTGTACCCCTGACTAGCTCTGTAACTAAATGGAACCAGCTTCGTAGTCCTAAACCTCCTTTGTGCCTTGTTTGCTTCATCAATGTAGTGGGGCAAGCAGCTGTACCTCTGTCACAGGGTTGATAGGAAGATTTAATGAGTTATTATGAATAAAGCACTTGAAACACAATCTTATTCATATAAGCAGTGAATAAGTGCTGAACTGTTATTGCTTAGAAGAAAGGGAAAGGGGGAGGGGATGGAGGTAGGGACTGAGTAGAAGAAATAAGCGTGTACTGAGTAGCGGCTGTGGATGCAGCGTTGTGTGGGTAACTAACACACAACATTTTTAATTCCCACATACACTGTATGAAAGATCGTTATCTGAATGGTACAGATGAGGAAGATGAGGCTTAGATATTTTGTGACTCGTGTTTATTTTTAAATTAATGTTAACATTAATAATAGCAAGTGGGAATTGTTACTGTTTGTGGTGATAGTGGAAAAAAGCAGTGGGGGGGAGACCCAAGTGTCAGTTGGCAGAATTCAGCTTGGAGCAGCAATGCCAAAGCCAGTTTGGAGCAGTTATATCCTAGTGCCCATGCTTGGAGGTGACAGTCCTCTGAGGACAACATGCCTTGTAGAAACATTTATAGGTGACTGACTACAAAAAAAGAAAAAGAAGGAGAAAAGAAAGTTATGATGAAAAACAATCTTTATGTTCAACTGAAGTATTTTTTCTTATTTGAGCTCTTAAAGAAAAAAAATTCCATTTTCTTTAAAACAACAAAGCCTTTTCAAGAGGAAAGAAATGAAATAGAGCACCTGAGAAAGCACATTCAGCCAGTCGGCTGGGACACCTTTGATGAATGCAATTAGTTTCAGTCTCCAATTTTGGAAGCATAATTGCAGTAGAACTAGAGGGACTTTTTTAGGACTTGGTGTTGAATAAGGAACAAGCATGTATGTAACATCCTGATTGCACAGTCCTGCATATAAAATATCCATTGCATTCAACAATACTCGGCCTTTGATTTCTGACCCCAAAATCACCTTTTTAAATATATATATTTAAAACCTATTGTCTTTTAAATATGTATATTATCGAAGTAGTTTGTCAGTTTTTATCTCTTTTACTACTTTTCTCCTTTTCAGATTTAAAAGGCCATTCCCTGATTTGTAGGGTCAACCAGATTTCAGAGTACCAATGAAAATTGTAATGATGTGCTGCCCAAAACTGTTTCAAGCTGTGATATCTGCCTTTTTTGGAGATTATGGAGAAGCACATTAGGATAAAAGGATAAAAGAAGTAAATAAGGCAGATGAACTCAGGTTTACTTTCTTTTCATTGTATTTCTTTGTTTGTTTTTCTTAAGTATAGGGATGTGGCCTATGGAAGGTATAGTACAGAGCACCCTCTCTGAGTCAGGCACTGTATATTGTGTGATTCCTGATAAAGAAAGACAAAATCTAGCCCTTAAGAATCTCACAGTTGAAGAGAGCAGTCAGAAATGCAATAATGGGGGTTTGCATAACATTTCATGGGAGTACAGAGAAAGGGTACCACCTCTACCTGGCATGTCAGGGAGGTGGCCCTAAGCTAAGCAACAGGAGAAGGGGAGGCACAGTCCATAAGGTATTGGAAAACACATATACCATCTCTGTGAATAAATTCTGTACCTTCCAACTGGTTTTCAAGGTGCCCATGACTCACAGGTTAATAATAACTAGATAGGCCCAAATGGCCAAAATTCTATTTATGATATGAACTTGCATAGGTAATTTTTCTTTGTTTGTTTTAATGAAGAAACATGTATCTTTGGAAATCATTTTAAAAAATCACATAGTAGAATGCATGTAGCAAGAATTGTTAAAGATAGAGAAAGCAGACCTTGTCCCTTTTTTTTATGAGGATGAATGCTTTCAAGTAAGACTGGAATAAAAATGAAATGGAATCAATTAGGAAAAAAAATAGAAGCACTTAAGAAGCAACTTAATTGTTGCTGAAAGAATTAGAATCTGATGGCGTGGAAAGGATTTAATTAAACTCCAAAGTAAAATAATACATTGGCCTTTCTCCCAGAAAAATATGATGTCTCTTAGAGCTTATCAGCTATTTCTTGGCTTGCAAGTTAGTAGTGGTTATCTATTATTTTTCTCATTTTGATTATTACATGCTACTGATGGTGGGATCATTTGTGCAACAGTTACTGCTGAGACAACCGTTAAGACTGTGCAGATAGAATTGTAGTCTCATATGCCCCTGTATATTTGGGTGGGACAATGGAAAGTACCTAACTTAAATCTGACAGATCCAAAATCAACTGTCCTTCAGTAGCAGAAGACACTATTTTAAAAGAAAATGTTAACAAGGACAGCCATCATGATATGTGTCAAATGCTAAATTCTGTTACAGAAATGAAAAGTGACCAATCAAATAAGAATTACCTAGTAAGAAGGGAATGGGGAATTGCAAAAACGTGACTCACAGTGCTTTCACATCATGTAATGAATTAGCGGGACCTCTGACCCAAAGCCATTGGAAGAAGCAATATTTTGGACAAACCTGAAATTTTTTTTCCCCTACAGCCTCGTCATGTGTTCAACATGCTAAAGAAGTATGTCCGTGCCGAACAGAAAGATAGGCAGCATACCTTAAAGCATTTTGAACATGTTCGCATGGTGGATCCAAAGAAAGCTGCTCAGATCCGGTCCCAGGTAAGCACAGAATGTGGTAATCATGCAACTTGGACAATTCAGTGTTCTTGCCCTTTGAGTTGGATCTTTAGGTATTCCCAGAACAGCCATGGGTGTTGGACCTCTATAACAAGAGTTCTTTAATACCTGGTGAATTCTAAAGGCTTGTCCTAGGGCAACATGTGGTTTGGCACTTTCTGAGTTATGAAAATAACAAAGAATATAAAAATCTTGAGTGTCTACTGCTACTGATTCTTAAGGAACCATCAAACTCTGATGACTAAAATGAAAACAAAATTGTATAAACCAAAACTGCTAAAATTTGGTTCAACTAAATTATAGAAGACAATCATAAACTCCATTTCTACTGTAATGCTTGGAGATAATGTGAGACTAAATGAAGCTTGGTAGTGATAAGTTTTATACTCTGCCATTTTCAAAACTTGACAACTGGGATCTACCTCTGGAAATCTGAAATTTTACATTTCCTTAAACAGAAGAATTTTTTGAAATATCTATCATGAAATATCTATGTTTCATGTGAAATATCCATATGATCCCATCTACTGGAAACTTTGCAAAGACATATATATATGGAGCATCAGAGCTTATTTAAGAATCTCAATATTAGGAATCAGAATTGGGCAGAAATGGTCTTTTCAATTGGCTTTATATCTTACGGTTACAAGCATATAATATAATGGAAAGTTTAAAGCAGCTCCAAAGTTAGAGAACAAAAAATGAGGGAATAAGAAAAATAAAGATGCCCTTTCATGTTCAAAGTTCCAGCAGCATTTTGTCAGTTTTATTTGGGAAGTTTGTATCTGTCTGCGGTGCTTGGTAAGGAAAATAACTCTTCCTTACTCCAGAGATGGTTTACCTGGAGCTATCATCCTTTGCTACAGGTTATGACACACCTCCGCGTGATTTATGAGCGCATGAACCAGTCTCTCTCCCTGCTCTACAATGTTCCTGCTGTGGCCGAGGAAATTCAGGATGAAGTTGGTGAGTGAGCTGTTTTTTTGGTTCTGTGCATATAAACATATTTTCCTCCTGTAGGAGAAAATCAGGGAACTGAGTTCATCTGCATCAGGAATCATCAGTGTTTTAATATGTGGAAGGAAAAAGAGCAGATTCCCTTCTACAGTGAAACTCTTGGGGAGTGGAAGTTGCTCTCATCTTAGCAATTGCATCAGGTCTTAACTGCGTACTGACAAAAGCCGAGGGGGATGTAATTTGACTTTGGTCTATTTGTGTGATAATGAGCCACTTGTTGTTGGATTATACTTGTCAACAGTTTTCTAATTCAGTCAATCTTATAAATATCACCTTATGATGCTTTGGTACTTTACAGTTTAATAGAAACAACCCTTCATCTCTTAATTCTTTATTATCATAATCTTATGAGTGCCATGATATCCTCATTTTTCAGATGAAGGAGCCCAAACTTACAATTTAAGAAACTTGCCTATGTCACGCATATCCCAAGGAGCACAGCAAAACCACAAAACTCTGACTTTTGACTGTGAGGTTATTGTTATATTCAGTAACGCATCTTTCTTTGATGCATGCCCCGCCCCCTGCATAGCCATGAGTGTTCTCTGGACCACGTTGTTGTTTAAACTTAATTAACTATATGCCCGCTATCTTTCATTAAACTTTTAAAATAATCATACACTCATAAGAAGTTGGAAAAATAATACAGAGTAGTCCAAGGTAGACATCACCTACCTTCCTCAGTAGTAACATCTTATGTAGCATCATGCATTATCAAAACCAGGAAACCGACCTTGTGTGCCCACTGTCTCCTATGGCCCTAGTTTTCCTAATGACATCTTTAATATTTCGTATGAGTAAGTTCTCCCTTTTCTGTTTTTCTTGGAAAGGGAGTAAAGTATTGCGATACATAATACTCCACAAACCCCCAAAATGCCCATATTTGTTTAACTTTGCCTCACAGAAGTACTTAGATGCAATTACCCTAGTGCATCTTTCAACATAAAGCAGATGTATGAATCCGGGTGATATGGGGCATAAACCGTCTGTAAATAAGCAATGTGTGTGCGGTGGAGTCCTGTTCTTTCTTAATTGGGTTGGAAATAGATGCTTAATTTGGTTTAAAACAGATGCAGGTTATCTGAAAACAGAACACCCAGGATGTTGTAGATGGTGTACCGGTTGCAGGAATTCCTGCTTTGAAGTGCCCAAAACACAGCTTGGCTCGATTTTTACATTTTATAACAGTGCTGTTCTACTCTTTTTTTTTCTAACTTAGTAAAACGTTGCAAGTGTTGTTTGTATTACTACCAAGTATTTGGCACTTATCAGGTAATAATGGTCTGTTCAGTGTCGTGTATTAACACACAGGATCCTTTCTTTAAGAAACGAATTTTCTTGTTATATATTAGGATAAACATGTGTAAGGAACCTTTAAAATACTGTGTATTAAATAAGTATAAGAAAGGCCTCCAATAAGTTGTAGAAGGGACAAAATCAAAGAAAACTCACGTTCTTAATGAACTGAAGCTCAAATCTTCTAGATGAATGTATTTTGGCCTTATAGCCATCTTATCAAGCTTATTTTCATAAGGAACTTCAACTGAGGTGTTACCAGTAATACCAAACTATAGAGGAATAAGGCATTGCAAAGGAGTAGAATATTTCACTCTCAGCCAGTAATTATGGTTGACTCTTTCTAATTAAATTACCAGACGTTTTATTCAGCAAAATACTACTGAAAGCAGTGACCACTAATAAGTCGCAGTTCCACAGAACAGACGGTGATTCAGCTGTCTTGAGTGTTGCAAAATGCCCCAAGAGTAGAACCACACACTAAACTTCAAATCTCAGTGGCAGGGAGAATATTCTGATAACTAGAATCATAGAATTTTTTTCTTTAAAAAGAAAAAAACTGTTAAGTAAGCTTAAGAGCATGTCATTTTTAAAAATAGTTTTGTCATTCTGAGTATACCGAACACCGAATCCTGAAAGATAATCATTTAAAAAATCTTTCTTGCCTCCATTTTTATTTATTTTTATTATTTATTTATTTATTTATTTATTTATTTATTATTTATTTTGCGGTACGCGGGCCTCTCACTGCTGTGGCCTCTCCCGTTGCGGAGCACAGGCTCCGGACGCGCAGGCTCAGCGGCCATGGCTCACGGGCCCAGCCGCTCCGCGGCATGTGGGATCTTACCGGACCGGGGCACGAACCCGTGTCCCCTTTATCGGCAGGCAGACTGTCAACCACTGTGCCACCAGGGAAGCCCAAAAATAACTTACTTTTAAAGTAGGACCGTGGATGAAACAGGATGGGCTGTGAGTGCCAATTGTTTAAGCTGAGTGCTTTGCTTAAGCTGAGCAGGAGTTCTTTGTAGTATTCTCTTTACTTTTATATGCGCTTGAAATTTTCCATAATAGAAGTTGGTTTTTAGCTTACTTTCCAAATAGAATCTGCACAGATTTCTTCCAGTGTATGTCCTGTACATTTAATTTCTAATTAAATGCTTTGTCGTTAGTCTGATTTGCATGCATCTGCCTTTTCTGTGTAAAATTGTAGATTTGGAGTCAGTTCAATGTAAGTAAGGAGCATACTAAAATTCAGAGCTGCTGGGAAAAGGAGAAGATCCAAAAGAACCTACAAATGCATGTTGTTTATATAAAAGTTTGTGCTTATAAATGCAGGCAGTTAGAATATGTTTAACACAGTAAACCATCTGGAGAGAAACACAATAGTTTTGTTAAATAAGGGTAGTAGTTGCTCTGGAGATGAAGGGTTTTCACCAGACCTGAGGAACTGCTAGTATCTTTCGTGACATAGGTTTATCTGCTTCAGGTAGTTTATGCTCCCACAAGGGAAGAATTCTCTATTATGGGTGAAACTGAGGAAGAAGCCAGTCACACCAGAAAGAAAAGGGCAAAAGTGGGAACTGGCATCAGATTTGTGAGAACAGTAAAGTGTGACTGACTAAAGCCTAGAATTCGTCAGGGCCATGAGTTCCAGCCCTGACCGTTTTCACCCACTGTGCTTTCCTGAGAAAGCCATCTGTTTATGCTGCTCTACTGTTAACTCCAGTAAATCCCATATCCATAACAACAACCTGTCTGCTGAGTCCCAGTGACATATTCCAGACTCAGAACACAGGCATACCTCGTTTTATTGCGCTTTGCAGATGCTGCATTTTTCACAGATGGAAGGTTTGTGGCAACCCTGTGTCGAGTGATCTGTCAGCACCATTTTCCAACAGCATTTTCTCACTTCAGTCTCATTTTGGTAATTATTGTGATATTTCAACCTGTTTCATTATTATCACATTTGTGATGGTGATCTGTGATGAGTGATCTTTGATGTTACTATTGCAAAAAGATAGTGACTCGCTGAAGGCTCAGATGATGGTTAGCATTTTTTAGCAATAAAATATTTTAAAATTATGTTCATCGTCTTTTTAGACGTAATGCTATTGCACAGTTAATAGACTACAGTATAGGGTAAACATAACTTTTATATGCACTAGCAAACCAAAAAAATTCATGTGACTTGCTTTGTTGAGATATAAAGTTGAGATACTTTATCGCAGTGGTCTGGAACCGAGCCTGCAGTGTCTCCGAGGTATGCCTATATTTCACCTGTTTCTGAAACTCCAAACTATGTGTGTAAGGAAGAAATCATTGTGTCCCTCTTGAAATTGACCCATTTTACAATCTCAGTTATGGCTTCTCCCAGTTGTCCTACACATATCCATGATGCCTTCCTCTGCTCCACCCATAATTGCTTATCAATCTGAAATCCTATATATTCTACCTCCTGTATTCATGTGGAATCCCTGCTCCACATTGTTAGCTCAGATCCTTATCCTCTCACATGAGTTTCACTGGACTCTCAACTAGTCATCCTGCCTCTTGCCTTACCTTGGTCCCCTCCTAGCCAAATTCTTCCTCTTCAAGGCTGAGTTCCCTGCTAAAATGAAAATACAGCCTGGTTCTTCCTTGCTTGAAAAGCAGCATCCTTCAATACTCAACTGAAATGTCCACACTCCCATAAGCCCTTGACTAACTTGCGTAGGGAGCCAGAGGGAAGAGCTGGTGTTTGAGTGACAGTCATATAGCGAACTGATGAGAATCTCTTACTGATGATGTGGCTGGCCTGAGTTCTTTATGAAAGTTCACCCTTGCTGAGGTTCAGGGCCACCACATATAGATGTGGCAGGTGGTTTAGGGAAAAAGCATAGACTGACATTCATTCCACAACCCACTGACGAAGCCAAGCCCTCTAGGATGGGGCCACATCCACGTGAAGCGGAGCTTTCTTATAATTCACACGAACGCAACATATGCGCTAGTGACAACACTGGTGAATTCAGTGACAGCACCTCCAACTAACTTCCCCTTAACAGATAGTAAAGTGATGAAAGTGGAATTGGAGCCAAGGTCTGCATGAGTCCGAAACTCATACTCTCTCTGCTACCCACTTTCCTACTCTCAATTCAGTAGAATTTTCTTCTACTAAACCTCAGCGTCCAAAGCACCATGTATCCACCTCTAATACCATACTCTACTTTGTATTTAATTGTTTATTGACATGTCCACGAGCCCCCAGTCCTGTGAGATCTTCCAAGACATGTCTTGGTCATGTCTGTATCCTTGGGATCCAGCAGAGGACCTGGTACTCTGTAGTATTAGTCATCATAGCCTAGGTTGAAGCAAATCCCTGGGCTGCAAAGTAGATGATCCTTAACTTAGGTGGATCAGGTGATCTCCTCCATAACCCTAAAGACCCACCCTGAGCTCCTTCCTTAGCACCTAGCATAGCTAGTGCTACACAAAACAAATCTCTTTCCTCGGCCACAGCATTCTCTAAAGCTATGATTGATCAAGCCAACAAAATGGGTGCGTTGGCAAAGGTATCAAAATAAAGAATAAAGCAGAGTTCTCAGGACTGTAATTAAAACATTTTACAATATTGTACTATATCATATCCATGACCCTCTGCTATTTGGCTTTCTGCCCAATTCATATACTTTGACACTTGATTTATTAAATATGTTGTCTGGTTTGACTCTTCCATCAACCAGAGTCTGAGGCTATTTATTTGCTTTGCTTCACCAATAAGTGTGAATTATCAAAACTACTCTATTAGTTTTATAAAAGCTTGCTGTTTATTCTTTTATAATAATTTTTCAGTTCAGTTTGAATTACTATTATGTGCAAGTTCCCAGGCACATCATTTATTACTTAATGTTTTCCTTTTTTAAAAAAATGTATTTGCATACAAATTATGAAGCTTTCTGTAAAGAAAGACGTAAGGTATTTGTAGAGGGGGAAAGAATCCCTTCCTCATTTAAAACAGCTCTTTAGAACATTTTTTTTTTACTCAGCAAATGATAGAATCATTAATTTAAGGAAAATATGCCTCTTTTCAATGTCCATATTCAGTCTTAATCATCTTTTAACCCGTCAAAAAAGCAGAATTCCTTCATCTCTGCTATTGTTCATCTCAGCTTTGCTTTGTCAATTTGCTGTTTCAAAATGAGTGGATTTTTCTTATCCTTTGTAATCTTCCTTAAATCTGTGCTAAAAGAATTCTGTTCTTCTATCAGCACTCACCAGGGTACTTCATTTTACAGCTTCCTCAAGGCTAAAAACATTGTAGTTCAACTCAGGGCTGGCTGTTTCACAGAATGCTGTAATGATCAATTTATGAGAAAGATAGGAGGAAGGAAAGGGGGAAGGAAGGCCTAATTGTTTCATACCCTGGGTTTTTTTGTTTTTTGTTTTTTTTTTAGCCTTCAAAATTAGTAAAAACATGAATTATTGTAAACCAGATGTTGGAAGGATCTCTGGCAGAACAAATCCATAGTGAATGGGGTGGGATTGAAATATGTGGCAGGAGATCAAGAAACTCAAGTTAATGAAAGAAGGCTTATAATTTTTTATTACAATTTGACTGTGGCCTCCTGATAAACTTTTCAGCTCTTTGGGAAAAATACAGCATGTTTATTTCAAGGACAGTGTTTCCATTCTCTGTTCCTAGTAAACCTATTGATTTTTGGATTTAATGAATCCAAAGTAGTCTAGACTTAAAATAGAATATCTATGGCACTTCCAGACCAACAAAATGGAACATTCATTACTACTGAGAATTTTAAGTATCCTTGTGTATAATTGTTAGTCAGGGGAGGGCATCAGGAAGAAAAAAAAAAATCACAAAAGTAAATAAAGTGAGAGAACTATTAACTTACTCCACTCTTATTCATTTTCCATAGGAAATGGCTTTTAAGTATAAGTAGATTTTACATTTTAGAACTGATTTAAGTATTTGGCAACAAGAACATTTATTTGTATCATAAATTGCCAAAGACATGTTCTTCCTTTAGTTTTACAGTAGTCTCAGAGCTCCTTATTAGTATTTTTTTCCAGTATTATTACCTGAATTACAGGTTTGACCAGTGTTTATTTGCCTACACTCTAAATGTGTATCTTTGTCTCCCTCTTAAGCAAGACAGTTACTCTTCCAAAATAGTACAACTCATTTTATAAATGAGAAAATGAAACTGCATTGTCAAGTGACCTACATATAAGCATATTAATCTTCAAAACGGAAAAGTATACTATGACAACAGCAACCCAGTTTTCTGATGCTTTGCCTGCCATGTTGAAATGTCTCTAAACAGCAAAACATAGATGTGTCAGTGCCAATGAGTTCATACCTCAAACCCAACTGGTCTGTAAATAGTCTTAGGAGGTTACAGCCCTTAAGCATTTAACTCACCCATAGTGTCTAGTTTAGTGCTTTGCAGACATTTAGTTCTTTATACCTTTTTTGGATATGATATGTAAGCTGTCTTTTTCTTAGGAGTTTAATTACTGAATCTATAAATATAGTGTATGTCATTCAGATGATCTGTGGAAGTCAGTGATAGGGTCCTTTTGACGTATGTAGGGACTTCCCTGGTGGTCCAGTGGCTAAGACTCCATGCTCCCAATGCAGGGGGCCTTGGGTTAATCCCTGGTCAGGGAACCAGATCCCACATGCTGCAATGGGAAGATTCCTGCATGCCACAAATAAAGATCCTCGCGTGCCACAACGAACATCCCACACACGGCAACAAAGATCTCATGTGCTGCAACTAAGACCCGATGCAGACAAATTAATTCATTAATTAATTTTAAAAAATATTTTTAAATGCTGACTAATATTTTTTTAAAAAGTTGATATATGTAACTTGACATATGTAAATTATTGACATGGAAATTATTCAGGGAAACAACATCAGTTTCCCTGGGTAATTTTTATAATTTTCCCTTCTGGCAAACAGATGTGTTTTTTTCTGTATTTTCTGATCCATAATTTTAAAGGAAAAATCAATCGTTTAGCATTATTAAAAAAGTATACACTTTCTAGGAAGAATGAATGTCAAAAAGTTTAATTTAAAACAAGCATAATCTCTGCCATTCTGGCAGATAGATTGTAGACATTAATATGTATAATTCAGAGTGGTATATTGATCTTATTTCTTGCGATCCCAGTGTACCCTGGCAGTCATTGGATGACTTACAAATAAACCACATTGTTTATTTCATGCCATTGCAGTGGTTCTCTGGATTATGTTTTCAGTCTTCATAAGTAGGCAGTATCTATTAAAATCTTTTGCATATTTTTAATAGGGCTCTGCATTTTTGAGTTGTAAAAGGTCTTTATATATTCTGAATACTAAACTCTCATTAAATATATGGTTTGAAAATATTTTCTCCCTTTTTGTAGGTTTTATTTTCACTTTCTTGACATCCTTTGAGCACACAAAATTGTAAAACTTTGATGAAGTCCAGTTTATCAATTTGTTTTCGCTGTTGCTTATGCTTTAGTATTATATCTAAGAACAATTGCTCAATCCAAAGTCAAATATATTTATACCTGTGTTTCTTTCCAAGAGTCTTATAGCTTAGCTCTTATAGTTAAATCTTTGATTCATTTTGAGTTAATTTTTATATGTAGTGTGAGATAAGGATCCCCCTTCATCCTTTTTTTTTTTTTTTGGTACACGGGCCTCTCACTGCTGTGGCCTCTCCCTTTGTGGAGCACAGGCTCCAGATGCGCAGGCTCAGCGGCCATGGCTCACGGGCCCAGCCGCTCTGCGGCATGTGGGATCTTCCTGGACTGGGGCACGAACCCGTGTTCCCTGCATCGGCAGGCGAACTCTCAACCACTGCGCCACCAGGGAAGCCCCCTTCATTCTTTTATATGTGGATATCCAGTGTCCCATCACCATTTGTTGAAAAAAACTGTTCTTTCTACTTTAAATGGTCTCGGAACCCTTGTCAAAAATCAGTTGACCAGGGATATATGGGTTTATTTCTTGACTCTCAATTCTATTCCTTCTATACATACATTCTTATTACAATACCACACTATTTTGATTACTGTAGCTCTGTAGTAAGTTTTGAAATCAGGCAATGTGAGTCTTCCTCCTTTGTTCTTTTTCAAGATTGTTTTGACTATTTGGGGTCCCTTGCTTTTCCATATGAATTTTAAAGTCTTTTTTTCCTCATTTCTGCAAAAAAGGTAGTCAGAATTTTAATAGGGATTACCTTGAATCTGTAGATCAATTCAGGGAGTATTTCTATTGCAGTTTTTTTTAATGAACTTTTAAAACACTATCACTACTTGAAAAGATATCCGCTATGAGATGATTCCTCTTTGACCCCATTCAGGAGGGTAAATGTTTAGAAGTTGCAGGAAAATTGATTTAGCACACTGTCACCCTTTACTCCAAATTTTGGTGAGATTCAAGGAAATTTCTTTGTGAACTCTTCCTTAAATCATGACAACTGTGACACATTGGTGGGTTTTGTCTATTTTCATGCCATTCTCTGATATGTTTGTGTGTGTGTGTGTGTGTGTGTGTGTGTGTGTGTGTGTGTGTGCACCTTGACCAAATGGGTGAAGCCTGAGGCAGTGCCTCTCACACCGAGCTCTGCTGGTGCCTGTGATGATCCAGTGCAGTTCCAGAGTTTTTCTTTAACTCGACAGCTCTTGCACATGGCCCTGTAATTTGAATCCAAATCCAAAAAAAATCCTAACTAAAATGATTGGGGGGTGAAGTCAGACCACAGTGGGAACTCCTAGACTACTTCTGGCAGGGAACCCTGCCACAGATGTATCCTGATTTTTTTTGGTAGATTCTGGGGAGCAACCAGTGATTTTACACTGGGGAACAAGGGCTGGTTATTTTGTTTTTCACAACCAGCTGCCTTCAAGGTTCATATTTTTAAAGAGAAGAAAATAATTGTAGTGATATTTGCCACCCTGAAAATAGAGATGCATTCAAATTGAGATTAATTTTGAAATCTGTTTCCGCAAAGTCTAACTGGGAGAGAGATGACTGTATTTGCTTGTGAGAAAGACTGTGGAAGGAATGTTAATTTGCCTCTTGCTCTTCAACTCAGAAACAAATTTTGCAATATACTCCCTGAGTAAGCTCTGTTACTCTTTGTTAACTATTCTCCTGCCATCTATACCATGGCCTGCTTTAGAAAATCAGTCGTAGACACTGGGGTATAATGTCTCATCAAAAACAGGAGATCAATCTATTAACCCATTCTAGATTATGAGGCATGGGTCCAAAGGAATGTTTACATCATATGAATCAAAACACTATTCAGAAACAATCTTTTGGACTTGGAGTGAAAAAGGCCAAAGTTAGGGTATTACTTAATTTCAACTACTGTTGCTAGATCCATTGACCTGAGACAGTGAATTTAAAATAACCTATTTAATGTGTTTAATTTTTTACAAATATATTTATTTACATGAGCTCATAAAAGCATGAGTTAAATCTTATTATTTCTGTGGAACAGCAAATGGTGACTACTTGTATTGTCTTATGCATGTCTCAGTATCTTTGCTTTTGGTCTGGGTGGTAGTTAGAAAAGTCTGCCCATCCCATGAAAGCAGATAGAGGAACTGTGTGTTCAGCTTCCTCTTTAACATTAAACTTGATAAAGCTTCTCCTAAGGCCAGTAGAGACCAGAGGCATTGTCATCTGAGAGCAGGAGGAAGGGCCAGCTGCAAGTTTCATGCCTCTCAGAAACAAGAGCCTGAGCCAGCCTGGCCTTGGCAAATGATGCATTTCTTCTCTTTCAGAGGCTAGCATAGTGAAGGGAAGTTCTGGGGCTGTAGTGAGTTGCTTCTGAAGCTTTGCCAAGTTATGAAGGAACTTCCTGGGACCTGAACAGTGGAGAGCTGGGAATGCAAAAGGGAACATATCATATTTATATGATTATACTTATTACCGTCTTATACTGTTTTTATTTAGGAAACTCTAGAAGCAAAGCAAATTTCATATTCTAGGTTTTGGGCAGAGGGCAGGAGATGTGGAGAGAGAAATTGGTGTTTGAAATTCTGAATTAGTGACTCTTTTGCAAAAACCTGCCTTCGTTTTGTAGATGATTACTGAGGCTTGAAATAATTTAAATGGGTTTACTCTCAAATGATAGTCAACATATCTGATAGAAAGGAAAGTTGCCAAAATGCCCTTTTTGATGTGGCATACACAATAAGTAGAGTATCATGTGTGGAGCTGGACTTGAAAGCATAATCATTCATAATGTGACCTTTCTTTATTACACTAAAAGTTTTTCTTTAGTCATGACTGTGACCAGATAACATAAGCTTCTTGCTGTTGATGTTTTCCATGATAACAAAAAGCAGTTTTCTAATTTTTTTGTATATGAAACGTTGTTAATATTATAGTTTTCTAATCAAACAGCTTTAGTCAATTAAAAAAAAATTAACTTTATCATTGCCACTGATATATCACTAGGTAAGTGCCTTAATTCTCAGTCACCATTCTAATAACATCAAGGGAATATTAGAGGGTTTCAAAAGTATACATGTAGGGCTTCCCTGGTGGCGCAGTGGTTAAGAATCCACTAGCACGATAGCTAGTGCTTACCACTAGCTATCTATTTTACATTTGGTAGTGAATATATGTCCGTGCTACTCTCTCACTTCATCCCAGCTTGCCCTTCCCCCTTCCCATGTCATCAAGTCCATTCTCTATTTCTGTGTCTTTATTCCTGCCCTGCCCCTACGTTCATCAAAATTTTGTTTTGTTTTTTAGATTCCATATATATGTGTTAGCATACGGTATTTGTTTTTCTCTTTCTCACTTACTTCACTCTGTATGACCTAGGTCCATATACGGTATTTGTTTTTCTCTTTCTCACTTACTTCACTCTGTATGACAGACTCTAGGTCCATCCAACTCACTACAAATAACTCCATTTTGCTTCTGTTTATGGCTGAGTAATGTTCCTTTGTATATATGCACCACATCTTCTTTATCCATTCATCTGTCAGTGGACACATAGGTTGCTTCCATGTCCTGGCTATTGTAAATAGTGATGCAATGAACATTGTGGTACATGACTCTTTTTGAATTATGGTTTTCTCAGGGTATATGCCCAGTGGTGGGATTGCTGAGTCATATGGTAGTTCTATTTTTACTTTGTTAAGGAACCTCCATACTGTTCTCCACAGTAGCTGTATCAAATTTCCATTCCCACCAACAGTGCAAGAGGGTTCCCCTTTCTCCACATCGTCTCCAGCATTTACTGTTTGTAGATTTTTGGATGATGGCCATTCTGACCTGTGTGAGGTGATACCTCATTGTAGTTTTGATTTGTGTGTGTCTTTTTTTTTTTTTTTGCGGTACGCAGGCCTCTCACTGTTGTGGCCTCTCCCGTTGCGGAGCACAGGCTCCAGATGCGCAGGCTCAGCAGCCATGGCTCACGGGCCCAGCCGCTCCGCGGCATGTGGGATCTTCCCGGACTGGGGCACAAACCCGTGTCCCCTGCATCGGCAGGCAGACTCCCAATCACTGCGCCACCAGGGAAGCCCTGTAGTTTTGATTTGCATTTCTCTAATGATTAGTGATGTTGAGCATCTTTCCATGTGTTTCTTGGCAATCTGTATATCTGCTTTGAAGAAATGTCTATTTAGGTCTTCCACCCATTTTTGGATTGGGTTGTTTGTTTTTTTGATATTGAGCTGCATGAGCTGCTTGTAAATTTTGGAGATTAATCCTTTGTCAGTTGCTTCATTTGCAAATATTTTCTTCCATTCTGAGGGTTGTCTTTTCATGTTGTTTATGGTTTCCTTTGCTATGCAAAGCCTTTTAAGTTTCATTAGGTCCCATTTGTTTATTTTTGTTTTTATTTCCATTTCTGTAGGAGGTGGGTCAAAAAGGATCTTGTTGTGATTTATGTCACAGAGTGTTCTGCCTATGTTTTCCTCTAAGAGTTTAATAGTGTCTGGCCTTACATTTAGATCTTTAATCCATTTTGAGTTTATTTTTGTGTATGGTGTGAGGATGTGTTCTACTCTCATTCTTTTACATGTAGCTGTCCAGTTTTCCCAGCACCACTTATTGAAGAGGCTATCTTTTCTCCATTATATACTCTTGCCTCCTTTATCGAAGATAAGGTGACCATATGTGTGTGGGTTTATCTCTGGGCTTTCTATCCTGTTCCATTGATCTATATTTCTGTTGTTGTGCCAGTACCATACCGTCCTGATTACTGTAGCTTTGTAGTATAGACTTAAGTCAGGGAGCCTGATTCCTCCAGCTCCGTTTTTCTTTCTCAAGATTGTTTTGGCTATTCGGGGTCTTTTGTGTTTCCATACAAATTGTGAAATTTTTTGTTCTAGTTCTATGAAAAATGCCATTGTTAGTTTGATAAGGATTGCATTGAATCTGTAGATTGCTTTGGGTAGTATAGTCATTTTCGCAATGTTGATTCTTCCAATCCAAGAACCTGGTATATCTCTCCATCTGTTTGTATCATCTTTAATTTCTTTCATCAGTGTCTTGTAGTTTTCTGCATACAAATCTTTTGTCTTCTTAGGTAGGTTAATTCCTAGGTATTTTATTCTTTTTGTTGCAGTGGTAAATAGGAGTATTTCCTTAATTTCTCCTTCAGATTTTTCATCATTAGGGTATAGGAATGCAAGAGATTTCTGTGCATTACTTGTGCATCCTGCTACTCTACCAAATTCGTTGATTAGCTCTAGTAGTTTTCTGGTAGCATCTTTAGGATTCTCTATGTATAGTATCATGTCATCTGCAAATAGTGACAGTTGTTTTACTTTTTCTTTTTTGATTTCGATTCCTTTTTTTTTTTTTTGGTGGTACGCGGGCCTCTCACTGCCGTGGCCTCTTCTGTTGCGGAGCACAGGCTCCGGACGCGCAGGATCAGCAGCCATGGCTCACAGGCATAGCCGCTCCACAGCATGTGGAATCTTCCCGGACCAGGGCATGAACCCATGTCTCCTGCATCGGCAGGCAGACTCTCAACCACTGCACCACCAGGGAAGCCCCTGGCTTCCTTTCATTTCTTTTTCTTTTCTGATTGCTGTGGCTAAAACTTCCAAAACAGTGTTGAATAATAGTGGTGAGAGTGGGCAACCTTGTCTTGTTCCTGATCTTAGTGGAAATGGTTTCAGTTTTCACCATTGAGAACAGTGTTGGCTGTGGGTTTGTCATATATAGCCTTTATTATGCTGAGAAAAGTTCCCTCTATGCCTACTTTCTGGAGGGTTTTTATAATAAATGGGTGTTGAATTTTCTCAAAAGCTTTTTCTGCATCTATTGAGACGATCATATGGTTTTTATTCTTCCGTTTGGTAATATGGTGTACCTTATTGATTGATTTGCATATATTGAAGAATCCTTGCATCCCTGGGATAAACCCCACTTGATCATGGTGTATGATCCTTTCAATGTGCTGTTGGATTCTGTTTGCTAGTATTTTGTTGAGGATTTTTGCATCTATGTTCATCACAGATATTGGCCTGTAGTTTTCTTTCTTTGTGACATCTTTGTCTGGTTTTGGTATCATTGTGACGGTTGCCTCATAGAATGAGTTTGGGAGTGTTCCTCCCTCTGCTATATTCTGGAAGAGTTTGAGAAGGATGGGTGTTAGCTCTTCTCTAAATGTTTGATAGAATTCGCCTGTGAAGCCATCTGGTCCTGGGCTTTAGTTTGTTGGAAGATTTTTAATCACAGTTTCAATTTCAGTCCTTGTGATTGGTCTGTTTATATTTTCTATTTCTTCCTGGATCAGTCTCAGAAGGTTGTGCTTTTCTAAGAATTTGTCCATTTCTTCCAGGTTGTCCATTTTATTGGCATATAGTTGCTTGTAGTACTCTCTCATGATCCTTTGTATTTCTGCAGTGTCAGTTGTTACTTCTCCTTCTTCATTTCTAATTCTGTTGATTTGAGTCTTCTTTTTTTTCTTGAAGAGGCTGGCTAATGGTTTATCAATCTTGTTTATCTTATCAGAGAACCAGCTTTTAGTTTTATTCATGTTTGCTATTTCCTTCATTTCTTCTTCATTTATTTCTGATCTGATCTTTATGATTTCTTTCCTTCTGCTAATTTTGGGGGTTTTTTTGTTCTTCTTTCTCTATTTGCTTTAGTTGTAAGGTTAGGCTGTTTATTTGAGATGTTTCTTGTTTCTTGTGGTAGGATTGTATTGCTGTGAACTTCCCTATTAGAACTGCTTTTGCTGCATCCCATAGGTTTTGGGTCATCGTGTTTTCATTCTCATTTGTCTCTAGGAATTTTTTGATTTCCTCTTTGATTTCTTCAGTGATCTCTTGGTTATTTAGTAGCATATTGTTTTTAACCTCCATGTGTTTGTATTTTTTATAGTTTTTTTCTATAATTGATATCTATTCTCATAGTGTTGTGGTCGGAAAGATACTTGATACGATTTCAATTTTCTTAAATTTACCAAGGCTTGATTTGTGAACAAAGATATGGTCTATCCTGGAGAATATTCCATGAGCACTTGAGAAGAAAGTGTATTCTGTTGTTTTGGGATGGAATGTCCTATAAATATCAATTAAGTCCATCTTGTTCAATGTAGTATTTAAAGCTTGTGTTTCCTTATTTATTTTCATTTTGAGTGATCTGTCCATTGGTGAAAGTGGGGTGTTAAAGTCCCCTACTATGATTGTGTTACTGTCGATTTCCCCTTTTATGGCTGTTAGCATTTGCCTTATGTATTTAGGTGCTCCTATGTTGGGTGCATAAATACTTAACAATCGTTATATCTTCTTCTTGAATCGATCCTTTGATCATTATGTAGTGTACTTCTTTGTGTCTTGTAATAGTCTTTATTTTAAAGTCTGTTTTGTCTGATATGAGAATTGCTACTCCAGCTTTCTTTTGATTTCCATTTGCATGGAATATCTTTTTCCCCTCCCCTCACTTTCAGCCTGTATGTGTCCCTCGGTCTGAAGTGGGTCTCCTGTAGACAGCATATGTACGGGTCTTGTGTTTGTGTCCATTCAGCCAGTCTGTGTCTTTTGGTTGGAGCATTTAATCCATTTTTATTTAAGGTAGTTATCGATATGTATGTTCCTGTTACCATTTTCTTAATTGTTTTGGGTTTGTTATTGTAGGTCTTTTCCTTTTCTTGTGTATCCTGCCTAGAGAAGTTCCTTTAGCATTTGTTGTAAAGCTGGTTTGCTGGTGCTGACTTCTCTTAACTTTTGCTTATCTGTAAAGGTCTCAATTTCTCCATCGAATCTAAATGAGATCCTTGCTGGGTAGAGTAATCTTGGTTGTTGGTTTTTCCCTTTCATCACTTTAAATATGTCCTGTCACTCCCTTCTGGCTTGCAGAGTTTCTACTGAAAAATCAGCTGTTAACCTTTTGGGGATTCCTTTGTATGTTATTTTGTTGCTTTTCCCTTGCTGCTTTTAATATTTTTTCTTTGTATTTAATTTTTGATCGTTTGATTAATATGTGTCTCGGAGTGTTTCTCTTTGGGTTTATCCTGTATGGTACTCTCTGTGCTTCCCGTACTTGATTGACTATTTCTTTTCCCATGTTATGGAAGTTTTCTACTATAATCTCTTCAAATATTTTCTCAGACCCTTTCTTTTTCTCCTCTTCTTCTGGGACTCCTGTAATTCAAACGTTGGTACATTTAATGTTGTTCCAGAGGTCTCTGAGACTTTCCTCAATTCTTTTCATTGTTATTTTCTTTATTCTGCTCCCTGGCAGTTATTTCCACCATTTTATCTTCCAGGTCACTTATCCGTTCTTCTGCTTCAGTTATTCTGTTATTGATTCCTTCTAGAGTATTTTTAATTTCTGTAATTGTGTTGTTCATCATTGTTTGTTTGCTCTTTAGTTCTTCTACATCCTTGTGAAATGTTTCTTGTATTTTCTCTATTCTGTTTCTGAGATTTTGGATCATCTTTACTATCATTACTCTGAATTCTTTTTCACGTAGGTTGCCTATTTCATCTTCATTTATTTGGTCTTATAGGTTTTTACCTTGCTCCTTCGTCTGTAACTTTTTTTTTTCGTTTTTTTCTTTTTTTCCGTTTCTTGTTTTTTTTTTTTTATGGGTGGTGCTTTATTCGTGCCAAACTGGTTGTTTGGCCTGAGACGTCCAGCACTGGACTTTGCAGGCAGTTATATAGAGCTGGGTCTTGGTACTGAGATGATGACATCCAGGAGGCCTCACTCCAGTTGATATTCCCTGGGGTCTGAGTTTCTCTGTTAGTCCAGTGGTTTGGACTCGGAGTTCCCATCACAGGAGCTCAGGCCCGACCTCCGGCTTGGGAACCAAGATCCCTCAAGCTTCATGGCATGGTAAAAAAAAAAAAGGAAGTAAGAAAGAAAAAAAGGAGCTGTACAAAGAATAGAAAACAAAATAAAATTAGAAAGATAAAAAATATATTAGGAAACATAAAACTATAATTGAAACAACTGCCACAAGCTAAAATAAAACCACAGCAGAAAGAAAAGTGGGGGGGGGGGCACAAGCCAAAAGGAGGGATCACTAACAATGTATAAAGAATAAAATAAAATTAGAAAAATAAAAGATTTATTAGGAAAAATAAAAATATAAAAGAATCAACAACAATGAATCAACAAGGTAAAACAGAACCCCAATCTAAAAGAGGAAAAGAGAAAAGAAAAAAGAAGAGCCTTGGCTGTGGGGGGGAGTTTAGGCAGGGGTGGAACTTAGGCAGGGGCGGGGTTTAGGTTGGGGCAGGACCTAGGCGGGTTGGGGGTGAGTTTGAGCATGGGGTGGGGCCTCTGCTTAGGACCTGCGTAGAAGGGGAGGGGCAGCATGTCCAAAGGAGCGCCTCTGGAGTGTGGAGTTCTGGAGTTTGGAGGTAAGGCCCTGGGTGAGGGTGTGTGGGTGGGGTTTAGGCCCAGTGTGGTTGGAGGTGGTCTCAGAGGGGGGTCTCCAAGTGTAGAGGTGGGGCCCCGGGTAGGGGTGTAGGGGCAGGGCTTGGGCTCTGCTCTGCGGGAGGGAGGCTCCGAGGGCAGAGGATTAGGCCCGGGAGCCCAGCCGGCTCCCCGGTGCCTAAGTGGACAGGGAAAGCGCTGGCCCCGTTCTCTTCTGTTCCTCTGCGCCCCTCCCTCACCGTCCCTGCTGGACCCCTAACCATGGGTGGGTCCCGCTGGATGTAGGAAGTCCTTCCCTCCGCCAACCGCCCCTCAGGAGTGCTGTTCCCGTGGGTCCGGCCTTTACTTTTGCTCCCCCTTCCCTCCATCCCACTTCCTCAGGACCCACACGGCTGGAGGGGGCCTCAGTGGGCAGAGGATCAGGCCCGGGATCTCAGCAGGCTCCCAGGGGCCCAAGTGGGCAGGGGAAACGTGACCACCCTCCCTTTTGATCCTCTGCCCTCCCAGTGGTCCCCCAGTTTCCACCTCGGGCATGGGATCCCTTCCCCTCCCCCAGCCACCCCTCAGGGACACCGGTCGCGTCCCGCCCCCACTTCTCCTCCCCCTTCACTCGCCCCATGTCCTACCTAGTCCCTAGGGGTTCCTCCTGCCCCCTTAGGTGTCCGTGGTACAGCACCGGTGCTTGGTAGGTGCTCTCTTTTTTTCTCTTTTGTTTTTAAGACTCATTTGATTCTCAGAATAACCCTGAACAGGCAAAGCAAATAGTGGGAAAAGAATCTGAAAAAGAATATATGTGTGTGTGTGTGTGTGTGTGTGTGTGTGTGTGTGTGTGTATCTGAATCACTGTGCTGTACACCTGAAACTAACATGACATTGTAAATCAACTACGCTTCAATGTTTTTTAAATAATAGTAAAATAACCCTGGACAGGCAAAGCAAATAGTTGTTCCCTTTATTCTCCTTCATGAGCCTAACCTTCCAAGATGGCTGATCTTACGTCCACAGCCCTGGATACATTTACATATTCTGCTCCATCTGCTTGCAATACCCCTGCCCAGTTTTGGCCTATTGAGATCTTTTTGAGCTTCCAAAACCCCAACTCTCGTGTCACCTCTCCCTTTAATTCTTTAATTAACACAAAGCATCTGTACTCTGATCATTATAATGATCATTATATATTACATGTATCTGCTGTTGTTTTGATGTGTACATGTCAACTAATTGTCCTGTACTAATTATAATCTCTTTGAGGTTGTGAATCAAATTTTTTGTGCATTCGTTTCTCCTGATACAAATTACTAGGTACAAGCCAGTATTACAAATACGTGTCTTCAAGGAATTCTTCAGTTCGAAGATTTGTGATTCTTGGATCAGCAGCATCAGGGTCCCCTGGGGACTTGCTAGAAATTCACATTCTCTGGTCCCACCCCAGACTTTCTGAATCAGCAATGCTGGGTTGAGGAGTTAGCAATCTAGCTTTTAACAAGCTGTCCAGGTGACTGTAATGCATGCAGAACTTTGAGGATTACTGATTTAGAGTGTATTCAACTTACAAAAAGTTAATAAATAGGTGAGAATCTATTCTAGCCCACCAATAAGCCATTTAGATTTACCCATACTGTTATGTCCTAAATCCACATGATAAAAAATCATATACCACAAAAAGTGCTTAAGGTGAAAACCTAAATGAAGTTAATGTATTTAATTCATAAATACAACAGCTCCATTTATAGAAAAAGATACATAATTGCTGAGTAGTCTTAGATGAAAAGATGCTCTTCTCATGATTAAATACTAAAAATCAAAACATAATTTTTTAAAATTATCAAATTGGTAATATTTTAAATCTGTCATACCCTGTCATAACGAGGGCAAGTGAAAAGGAACTTCATAAGCTATTGATCATTAGATGGATATAAACTTTTTATGGAACTGCTTGCCTCTCCCTAATAAATTAAAACGTACAGTCTTCTCTAATTTGACACCATATTCCTCCAGATATCCTGGCCCACCTGTGGAGAAGAGAGGGCCATTTCTACTGTCACTTGAAACCCCTCAGAACTATTTGTATTTTTTGATAAGCATCACTGCCTTTAAAATAATTGTAAAGAAAGGACAAATGACATGCAGCAGACTTGGCTCCCCCTTCAGTTTACATTATTTCTGGAGTTCCGTGCCCCTAAAATTGTAGGAAAATTGCAATACGTGATGTTGGCTGGAAATGTAGCATTTCAAGAAACTTAGGTGGAAATGGGTTTAAGTCCCGAGTCTAAATGATCAGTGAAAGTGTTAGACCATCTCTGGTTTTTTTCTTCCAAGGTTTTATAGTCTACTGTAACCCTAGAGATCTCAATTTCTATGCTATTCTGTAAAAAAAAGAACGGAAATACTTCCTAATGCACTATTGCTGCCCTCCTCCTGTTTTTTAGGGTGTTGTCATCTGCCAAAACAAGTTCTTGGCAATTTTTTTTAATACTGAGAATGAACACTTGAAGCAAACCAACCAAATTTAAGTGTTTTGAGGATAATAATAATAATTACAGGAATAGCCTCTCAGTTTTCTGCTAAGAATCAACCTGAACAGTTTCCAAATTGCTGTTGGCAATGGCAGTTATCATGAGGAAAACAGAAAAAAAGAAGCTGTTTCAAGAAAAATAGGAATAGATGAGGTCTGGGGGAAGTACCTTTTTAATCTAGTACTCAGGCCTTGCCGGAATGGATTTCAAGTTTATAGGCTAAGTCTCTGCTTTATTTCTCTTGCCTTCCTTTTGGCAGAAAACCAATTTTCAACACTTCAGTTCCTTCTTTCCATCTTGATGGAGAAGGTTTCTTATACCTGAAGTACCTCTTTTGGGTATAAGAGAGGAATTAAGTTGAGACTGTCTGCAGAGTTACTAAAACAAAGTTATCAAAAAAAAAAAAAGGCCTAATTTCCTGTCCAGTAAGTCAAATATTGTATGAATGTATGAGAGAGACCTTGCTTGCTTTCTAGATCTCTGATGCAAAATAAAGAGATGGGTCCACACTAACAGAGCAGGCTAGTGTGATGACTCAACAGCTCATAGCTTAGGCTTCCTTCACTGCCCTGTGTGATTTCTGCACCTTTGTACATCTGCCATCGACAGAGGAAAGTATCTGGCATATGCTGGTTTGGTTGCTGTAAGTCCTTGGATGTGAAAAGCACCTGAGAACTCATCCAGTGCACTCCCTGTGGAAGTTGTTATTCTGGAAGCCATGTGCTCTTGGGGCCAAGTGATGCCCAATCATGTTGGGGCATTCTTGTTAAAAATGCAGATCTCTGGGCTCCACCTCTGATTTACAAAAATCTTCATTTTCCTTACCCTACCCAGGTGATTCTTAAATATTCAAAAGTTTTAAAACTCATGTTTATATGAAGTACCAAATATACAAGGATTCTTACAGGCTTAGATTATGTTTCTGTTGGTCTTAAACATCGAAGAATAGCAGTTGCTGTCATTGAAAATTAGCCATGTGGATTTCTAGTGGTGCTTATTTCCAAAGCAGTGACTATCTAAAATATTAAAGTGAAGCATTATTAACCTTGAAGTTCAAATTCATTGAGAATTTGTTTAGTTGTGACAGGGTTGGTGGCTATGTTTTCTTTATCCACGTTAAGACTTCTTATTAGCTATGAAAAGGGATTGGCATAAACAGCTTATTAACTTTGATTAACTATGTCTAAAATAAATTAACAAGAATAGGGCAGGCTTCAGTCAGCAAATGCTGTCTCTCTTAATGTTTTCCCCATTTGCTCTTTTTTTTTTTTTTTTTTTTTTTTTTTGCGGTCCGCGGGCCTCTCACTGTTGTGGCCTCTCCCATTGCGGAGCACAGGCTCCGGACGCACAGGCTCAGCGGCCATGGCTCACGGGCCCAGCCGCTCCGCGGCATGTGGGATTTTTCCGGACCAGGTCACGAACCCGCGTCCCCTGCATCAGCAGGTGGACTCTCAACCACTGCCCCACCAGGGAAGCCCCCCATTTGCTCTTTTATTGCTTTCAGAAATTGTGAATTTACTACTCTACCTACCAGAATCTTTTCTTCCCTCTTTAGATTCTTCACTTTCTATTATTAATTCTGACATTTTACTCAAAGAAACTACTGATTTAGGCTCTCTTCAAATCGAAAGTGCTATTATTTTAATAAGGGATAAAAAGGAAAATTGACAAAATACACCTGGAGTTGTCAGCCTTGTAAATGACAAACGGTAAAAGCTTAATCCTGGAGGATTGTCAGAGAGCCTAACATTAGCTCAGGAAGTGTGTGTCTCCTTAGAGAATTGACCAAAAAAAATTACCAAGACAAGGTACGCTGGGTCCCAACTTCAGGTGCCAGACCTGAGAGCATCTCATTCTGTTAAGCAACAGTGCATGTATTTTTTTGGTAATACAGAAATGCAAATTATATTCCTTTGCTACTTAAAGTGTCTCCTGTGGAGACTTGGCATAAAAATCATACACCATCTATTTTTTTCCCCCAAAGCAAGTAGACCACGTAACTGGAAATGTCCCAGACGTGTGAGGAAATCATCCTTTGGAATTTTCCCTCTGCCTGTAGTGAAGGCAGGTAGCAGAGCAGCTAGCACTTGAGAACTTTCTTGGCAACTGGCCAGAAAAAGTAAGGAAAATGAAAAGCCCCAAAGGTCAAGTATACTTTCCAACCTTGGACTGTGTCACATTTGGAAGAAATCACTTCCTTGTCATTTTTATGAAAGGGGCAGGACATAAAATTCACTGCACATCCCTGGTGACCCACTGGTAATTCACACTCCTTTTCTCATCTTCAGCCATTACCTTTCCAAAGAAAAAAAAGAAAGCAACAACATCCCTTTGGAAAAGCTGTTCTGCCTGATCTTCCTTTGATCTGGGTATGACTAGGTGGACATTCTAGTCAACTCAGGCTGCCATAATAAAATACCACAGATTGGGTGGCTTAAGCAACAAATTATTTTTTTCTCACAGTTCTGGAAACTGGAAGTCCAAGATCAAAGTCTCAGCAAGTTTGGTTTCTCCTGAGGCCTCTCTCCTTAGCTTGCAGATGGCTGCTTTCTTGCTGTGTCCTCACGTGGTGTTTTCTCTGTACACAAGTGAGAGAGGTCTTCCAGGCCTGTTGAAATAGGGCTCCACCCTATGACCTCATTTTACCTTAATTACCTCCTTAAAGCTCCTGTCTCCAAATGCAGTCACATTAGGCTTAAGGCTTTAACATATGAATTTGGGGGAGGGGGAGATACAATCCAGTCCATAATAGTTGGCTACACCATATTTTTGGATAGATCCAGTTACCCCATCTTCAGTATTCCTCAACCATCATCTGTTTAGTGCATGTGGGTTCTTTCATCCTCAGAAAGTCAAGGGAGGACATGAAAGACGTTTTTCCTGCTTCTCTACCGTAAGTCACTGAAACCAGTTTTCGTGTCAGCAGCCTTCTACTCTCTTCTTTGTGAACTTCAAACACAGACCTCTTTGATCTATAAAAAGCATACACTTGACATGGAGAGATTTGATGGATTTTTAAATGTTGTTCTTTTACTAATTTCTCCATATTCTTCTCTTCATCTCTAAGTGACGAATGCCAAGCATTCCCAGTGTTGAGGCATAAGGACAGACCAGATAGGATAACAAAGTAGAGCAGGATAAATCCACAACCAGGTATTGGTAGCCATCTTTTCTCATGTCTTGAGCCAAAAGTCACAAATAACCTAATTGTAGTAAACATTCATTCTGTAAGATATTCTATTCCAATCATCCATATTTCATACAAGAATAAAAGTAAAACTTTAGGCCTCTGGAGAAGTTTCATTAAGATCCAGCTTGTTGAATGGACTCTAAGTTAAAATTGATATGCTGAATGTTATAGATGACTCCAGCTATTTGAGCATCACTCCATTTAGCTGCCGAATGGAGGTATGACCTACGTCATACTGGCATATGCAGACTCAATTCTGGCATGAGAGATGGTTATGCTTTCATCACCCTAGAGTTAATAAAACCTGAAACCTGCCAGGCATTTGCCATGTGTTGTGCTGCCAAGGACAATTCAGCTTCCAGCTTCTTAGAAAGAACATAACATAACCTCTGTGTTTACAAGGTTTTTGAAACTGAGGCCCTTCCACTGCCTTGCTGAGCTTGTGTTGACACTGGTACCCAGAATTCCCGTGCAGCCAGTGAGGGTCCAGAAAAGGAAGTGGATGGTTTCCCTGTAGAAGGGAAGAGAGATGCTGAGAGCTGAAACAGAGAAACCTTTTGGTCTCCATTGAAGCACTTTCTGGTGTTCAGAGGGAAAACATCTCTGCACTGATGGTGCCAAATTAGACTATTAGATTATAGAGCTCTTCACTCCTCTCCAATCCACTTATCCCAGCCTTGAATAAAGGGCCCACTAAAAATCTACATTCTACTCTTGTATATTTATTTATAGTCAGAAATGGCTATCTCATTAGCAGATGGTTAATATTCACTTATACGGGTAGTGTAATAGTTTCCTAGGACTGCCAGAACAAATGACCATAAACTGGATGGCCTAAAGCAATAGAAATTTATGCTTTCACCATTCTGGAGGTTAAAAGTCTAAAATGAAGGTGTCCACAGGGCCATGCTCCCTCTGAAGAGCCTAGGGGAGTATCTGTTTCATTCCATTTTCTTGCATCTGCTGTGGCTGACAATCACTGACGTTTCTTCGGCTTGTAGGTACATCACTCCAACCTCTGCCTGTGTGTCTTTTCTGATACGACCAAGAGCCCACCTGCCTCCTGTAGGGTCCATCTGGGATTGAGGGCCTTATTCTAGTATGATCTCATCTTTACTTGGTTACATCTGCAGAGATCCCATTTCCAAATAAGGTCATATTCAGAGGCACTGGCGGTTAGGATATCGGTATATTTTGGAGGGGGAACACAATTCAACCCATACCAAGCAGGTTTTTTTGATTTTTTTATATATTTTTTGGCCACACCGCACGGGCATGGGGGATCTTAGTTCCCCAACCTGCGATGGAACCCACGCCCCCTGCAGTGGAAGCGCAGTCTTAACCACCAGACTGTCAGGGAAGTCCCAGGCAGTTTTATTTTTAATTTCCTTTGACTTCTACAAATCCAAAAAATTGTCCAAGTTTCTTTCCAAAACACTATCAAATTTAAGTCAAAGGACTGCATGTTTTTTTATGACCTCTTCATTTAAAAAAAAAATAATTTCCATATTTAATTGGTTCGAATTGTGAAAGGCTTTGAATCCTTTGCATTTGCTTGAGGCTGATTAATGAGTAAATTTGTAAACCATGACTTTTAATTAGCCAAGGTTAATTAATGTTTACTGCACTTGGAAGATGAAAAGACACGGATACATGCACCATAAAGTGAATCATTTTTTGTTGTTGAAGCTTATAGTATATTCGAATAAAGACCGCTTATATCACAAACACACACAAAAGGTTGTTGGAGCCCTGTGGTAATTAGTGTAGAGGGCTCTAAATTTTGAGGTTAATTATTTACATATTATTGAAGATGATCATGTTTTGATACTGTATATTCAGAGAAAGCTAGTTATATTTTTAATCTGATTGTGTAAAAGGGGAAAGAATAGAAATATGAGACCAAACTGATAACTCTTTATATAGTATATCATAATTTAAGATGAAGTCTGTTTTTTGTTTTTTTATTTCTGAGTTGAGACTTTTTCAGAGCAGGGTGGAGGAGGACTCTGCTGAGATGAAAATAACATTTTTAAGCAACTTTTTTGAAGAAGGGAAATTACTAGAATTCCATGTAAGTTTTCAACAGGGAAAGCATCAGGGGCTTGGACGAGGTCTAGTGCTGAGACTGGAAAGTGCGGAGATTAGAAACAGTTTAGAAGGAAAAACTAGGGCAAGATCCCTGTTGCAAGGCAGCAAGGAGTATATCGTGGAAACAGTCGTCTCAGGCAGCAAAATGGGTTATCCATTCTTGGTGAGGACGTGGTCATCTGGGGTAATTTTCCACCATGTTCAGTGGAACACACCTGTCACCAGGGTTCGTGGCTTACAGGGAACTTGAAGCAGAGCTGGCTGGCCTCAATGACAGCACCCCCATTTCATTTCATCGTTGTCTGAAGGGAGAGCATATTCAAAGGTAAATTAGCAAAAGGGTTGGGTCTACTTTAGTTTTTATCTCCTACACAGTTTTCTCATGTGTTCTTTGCAGAATAAAAAAAAATAAGGTTGCTTTTTTTTTTTTTTCATCACCTCATGGGTGCTCATACTGAAATGATTGGATTTAAGGGGGGGTGAGGGGAAGACCTGTGACGCTTTCTGGATGCAAAATACTTTGCTTCCAGTCATTCTTAATGGTAACCACCAATCTGATGTTATTGTTAAGCACAGCAGTTCAACACTGTAAAGAATTTTTAGTGAGAATGCGACACTTCACTGTGGATGGAACTGTTCATTATCTAGCAGAATTCAACGTATGATAAATCCCCCTGGGGGAATCTAATGTGGGCTTTTTTTACTAAAATACCTGGGAAAATGGGAAAACTCCCATTTTCATCCCAGTGCTTCCCAGTGGGCCTGTTTCAATCTTTCTATGAGCTCTTCAGGCCCATATTTCCAGGGGCTCCAGACCTCTCCACCATGATGTGTTGGAATATCACAAACTCAACGTGTCTAAATAGAACCTGTCTTTCTCCCCCCATATTTGCTCTTTTGATGGACAAAACTGAGGTCAAGAATAAAAATATTACCAGCCACCCAACAGCACCTCCACCCTATCCCAGTCACAACCTCCCCTATGCACCTCCCACCACCTCCAAAGTAACACTGTTGTTCTTTGTATCACTTCCTTAAACATCTTTCAGCTTTTATCACTAGTGTACATCCTTGCCCACTCTCTTCTTCCCCTTTTTTTTTAATGTTGACATGTCTCTTTAGGATTTTATAATCCTCAGGTTTCCCCTCTATCCTTTTCTTTTCTTTATAATTTACTTATTATTGAACTGCGGGCCACTCAACCCATGGAATAACCATAGTCTGGATTTTGCTAATGGCATACTCTTGGTGCAGGTCAGTATATTCCTTCTCCCTGTGTATATCCCACAAATGTAAAGCCCCTAGCTTCTGTCTAAGCTGCTTCCCTTTTCACCTCCCTTGTGTCCCAGGAACCAGAAGAGTCCCAGCTCTTGGGCAGCCCATCCTCTGTGCCTTGATCACTATCTCCCCCACCCCAAAGTCCCAGTTTGTTTCTTTCTCACTCTGTCTATACATACCCCTTACCATAGCATTTGTATAGGAATTACTTTTATGCCCATCTGAGGCCGTGAGCTTTGAGTAAAAAGAAACTGCCTTAGTTATTTCCTGCACTGGCCTGGAAGACATAGGATTGCTGAACAGGTGAATAAATGAATGAATAAATGAATGAGCTCATTAATTAATAATAAAATGATTCTAATTTTCTTGACTCCAGATTAATTTTCTTAAAGTGAGTCCTTTCAGCCTCTCCACATCTGCTCTATTAATGCTTCCCCAAAGACAGACACTTTCCATCCATCGCCAAGCTTCAGATGCCAAGCACTTTCCATCGCCAGGCTTGGTTCCCCCTATATTGTTAAGGGATCCCATGAGTCCACTACTGCAGAAGAGAAAGGACCATTGCTGTTCTAAAAATGTTCACCGCAGAACCATTTTGTGTTAAAGAAAACAAACACAGGCCAATGTGCAGAAGAGCATAGAGGGCTGGTGTGGTTCTTTTCAACCTGCATAAATAAACCTTTCAGGTGCACTGCCACGCATACAAACATGATACGCTGTCTACAGGAACAGGAGCATCCTCGCTTGTGATTCGCACTGACCTTATCCACCCCTGCCTGCACCCCTTCTACTTACCAGTATAAATCTTAGGCTTCTTGAGTGAAATCACCTATGTATGGATGTTGAAAATGTTACTTTCTACCATGAGCTAGACAGCCTTGGTAACCGATTCCTTACATCCTTCAAAATACGGGCATACCTAAGAGAGAATTGCAAACTCGGTTCCAGACCACCAGAATAAGGTGAATATCTCAATAAAGCTAGTCATGTGAATTTTTTGGTTTCCCAAGTGCATGTCAAAGTTATGTTCAAACTATGCTGTACTCTTTTGTATGCAACAGCACTATGTCTAAAAAACAACGTACTTACTTCAGCTAGAAAATACCTTATTGCTTAAAATGCTAACCATCATCTGAGCCTTTATCGATCTGTAATCTTCTTGCATTGGTAACATCAAAAATCACTGATCGGGCTTCCCTGGTGGCGCAGTGGTTGAGGGTCCGCCTGCCGATGCAGGGGACGCGGGTTCGTGCCCCGGTCCGGGAGGGTCCCACATGACACGGAGCGGCTGGGCCCGTGGGCCATGGCCGCTGGGCCTGCGCATCCGGAGCCTGTGCTCCGCGACGGGAGAGGCCGCGGCAGTGAAAGACCTGCGTACCGCAAAAAAAAAAAAAAAATCACTGATCACAGATCACCATCCAAATATAATAATAATGAAAAAGCTTGAAATATTGCAACAGTTACCAAAATGTGATCCAGAGACAAAAAGTGAGCAAATGATGTTGGGAAAATGGCACCAGTAGACTTGCTTGACACAGGGTTGCCAGAAACCTTCAGTCCGTAAAACAATGCAAAGCACAATAAAGCGAAGTATTGCCTTTATTGTATGCCTGTATAGAGTTCTGTCAATTAGGCATTTATCAGATATGAATCAATTAGCGTGCACTGTTTGCATAGCGTAGCAGAGAATGATTACCAGCTGGCACTACAGATTAGCCCTTTACACTGAAATTCTTCACTATGTGTTGTTTCTTCAAAACTAGGGCACATTTATATATGTGAATTATGCCCTCAACACAGCATACTTTGAGATTCTTTCTGTAATATGTAAACTTGGTTTTTAGCTTAAACTTTAGAAGAGTTTTCCCCGCAGGATTGCTTAGGCTCCTGACTACCCAGGCGGGACCAAGACTCCTACTGTGGTTGGAAATAAGATCAGGTCATTGGCTCAAGTTCCACAAGTAAACATGAAGTAGGAACTCTACTCTGTTTTTAGAAACCAGGGGGCCTGACTGACTTTTATCTTGATTTCTGACGGCCATTGGTAGGTCTAAGTTGTTTGATCTGCGTTGTTTGAAAGTCAAAAGGAAATTTGTCTTGAAAAGGGACTTCTGTACGCTCCATTTTAAGCCAGACAAGTGATGCTTCAGGAAAATGTCACTTGCAACAAGGAATGTTCTCACAAGTAACGTGTAGCCATGTTTGTATCACCTTCAGGGATAGTTTGTTGCCATAAGTGGACAAAGCATGCTCCATTTAAAATCTCTGTCCAAGAAACTACTAAAGAAAAACAAACCCAGATTCAGACGTGGAGTCTGAATTTTGAGACCGTGAGAGATTTTCAGGGTTGATAGTGTAGCTAAAAATAAGAGGACTGACCCAGTTTTCTGGGAGGTCAAAATAAAAACTAGATTTGTGGAACAGTTTTGCTTTGTGATAATATATCTCATTTTTTCCTCATGTTGGAAAATATGGCAGCCTTGTAAATTTAAATCGCTCAAAATCCAAAGCAGTCTAAATATCTTAAATTTGACTCAGAATCGGTGAAACCTAATGACAGTTCATGTGGCCATCATATTTATGCCAGTCTACCAGAGAAAGGAAAATCTAAAGAAGTGGGAGATGGGTGAGAGGAGAAACTGCTGCTGAGGGTGGACCATCAAAACAGGAGTGACAGCTAAGCCTCACTTAGAGAAGGGAGCAGTGCATGGCTGTGCAGCTGGGAACCACCTGGCCTTTCAGCTCTGCCCCACCATCAAGAAGCTCTGTGACCTTGGATGCCGGCTCTGTGATTACCTTGGTTTCTTCATGTGTAAAAAAGATATCATTAAATTCATCACTTTCCAAATCGATCAAAAATAATGTATGCAAAACAGGATGCTTGTGATGACAGATGTGGATGTATTTTTATAATATTTGTTACTAATCAAAGTGAAATAGCCACGTCCTCCATCAAATTTTTTTTTTCCCAATGGAATAGTGAGAAGGTTGCACTAGGAATCGGGATACTTGTGTTCAAATCCCAGTTCAGCTACTCGATAACTTTACCTGTATTTCTCAAGGTTGGTGTCACAGTTTGCTCAACTGTAATTGGGGGTAGTAATCCCATTATGAAGGTTGATGTGGGTATCAAATGAGCTAACAGCTATGTAAAGGCCACAGGCATGGAAGGCGTCATTGGTGCCGTTGATCTCATGCTATCAAGATGTCATAGCGTGGCACAATTCCATCACAGTATTGCTGTCGCACCAGTCACACGCTGATCGAAACATCCCAGCCATGTGCAGTAATCACTTGAAGACCACATAGGTTCTCCCCCAAATCAGCATTTCAAACAACTTCTGCTCCATTGAACTATAAGTCAGTCCATGCTTAAGACATAAATTCAGTCTTTATAGGGGAGAGCACAGCAGTGAAGTATGTCCTCTGGTGCCCTCTACTTTTTTAAGTACATTCTTTTTCTCAGGGTCTGAATAACAATGACCTGTTTGTTTCCTGAACACTTTCCTGCTCTGGCTCCTATGTAATTTCCTGCCTGACAAATAGTCTGGCAAAACAAAGGAAATTCATAACTAGTCTTTCCTTTCTTGTGGCTTCCTGGTTCAGAAAAATGTTATCGTGAATGACAGCTTCAAGGCCATAGTGTGGGTTGGGTTTATGAACATGCCTTTGAGGTGTTTTACAGCAAGGTTTCTTCTGGCAATATTGTTTCTTGGCCATACTCACCTTTCACACCTTGTTTTTGTTTTGAGGCTTGTCTTGTAGGAAGGGGATAACAGGCCATTTTGTACTGATGCCTTTGTAGACCTCGTGGCAGTGGTCAGACTGTAATGTGCTTAAGACTCGCCTGGGATCAGATATATTATGCTAAGTGAAATAAGTCAGATAGAGAAAGACAAATACTGTATGATATCACTTATATGTGGAATCTAAAACATACAACAAACTAATGAATATAACAAAAAAGAAGCAGACTCACAGATACAGGGAACAAACTAGTGGTTACCTGTGGGGAGAGGGAAGGGGGGAGGGGCAAGATAGGGGTAGGGGATTAAGAGGTAATATGTATAAAATAAGCTGCAGAGATATATTGTACAACACAGGGCATATAGCCAATATTTTATAATAACTATAAATGGAGTATAACCGTTAAAAATTGTGAATCACTATATTGTACACCTGTAACTTATATAATATTGTACATCAACTATACTTCTGTTTTTTAAAAATTGCCTGGGGATCATGTTAAACGTGCAGATTGTTTCCCTAGCTCTGGGTGGAACCCGAGATTATGCATTTCGACAAGCTCTCAGGGGATGCCCACACAGCAAGATTATAGATAACAGGATTCAAAGTGAAGAAACTACAAAGACCATCCATCCAACTTCCCCTAATTTTATGGATGAGAAACCAAGGCTTAGGGAGTTTCAGAGGCCATGGTGATGTTAGGTATAATGAACAGCGTGGCAGTTATACGCTAAGCCGTGTATCAGACATGCACAGACTGTGATTGGAAAATTAAATCTGATCTCATCGTCCTGGTGTGGGCAAAATGCCGAGAATGGATGACAGCAGATTTATAGTAGAGCTTCTTGACGGGGAAAAAATTACATCCCTTTTATAAATACGTCCAGTGCAGCTGTGGCAGTTGCAGAGGTGGCATGGTGGAGGGATGCATTGTACAGAGGTGTAATCCTCAGTCCTTTAAAATGCATAAGTAATCATTTGTTAAAATATAAGAATTGATCATGTGAGACTCTTCTGTTAGACAAGGTTGATAGAAAATTTCCATTTGTGGAAGAGACTGCAGATAAATGTGTATTTTTCCACTAGGAACCAGAAGAATCAGAAAATTGGGGGAAAATGAAGATAGCTATGCAGGGTCAGTTCTATGCAGCAGAAAAACCAGCAAGCCTGAGCATGTTCACTGGTCTCCAAATCAGACCTTTAATAGCCGTATTTCACAGGGGAAGAGACTGAGGTTGGACCTCCTCTGTGTGAAGGACATTTCCCACCCACCCCAAATGTGTTTAAAGGATGGAAAAGGTAGTTCAATAATTACAACTGAAACTTGTAGAAGAACTGATTTAATGTTTATAAACTTCATTTTCTTGAAACCTAAAATATGGCAGTTAAACTGTTAGAAGGAGTTTGGCTAGTGGATTAATAATTAAAAGAGCATTAGATGAATTATCTAGGATTCATCTGTTTCCCATTCATAGTCCTTTATGAGGCCATTTCTCTCAAAATGAATTATCATGGAAGTCTATTGCTTCTACAAAACCAAAATATGTTAGTCACTTGAAGTTGAAATGACCACTGGGGATCACTTTTGATGTTGCTTTCTTTTAAAAAAAAATAAATTTATTTATTTATTATTATTTTTTTGACCGCGTTGGGTCTTCGTTGCTGTGCACAGGCTTTCTCTATTTGCGGCGATGCACGGGCTTCTCATTGCAGTGGCTTCTCTTGTTGCAGAGCACAGGCTCTAGGTGCGCGGGCTTCAGTAGTTGTGGCTCACATGCTCTAGAGCGCAGCCTCTGTAGTTGTGGCGCACGGGCTTAGTTCCGTGGCATGTGGGATCTTCCCGGACCAGGGCTCGAACCTGTGTCCCCTGCATTGGCAGTCGGATTTTTAACCCCTGTGCCACCAGGGAAGCCCTGATGTTGCTTTCTTTAAAATATTTTAAATATTTTCAATGATAGCTAAGTGGTGAGGTTTTTCGTTTTCTTTCTCTTATTTACTATAAGTATGCCTGATATACATCCTCAAAACATTTTTAAGAGGGCAACATACAGTGGGGTCCATTGCATGTTTAATATTTGAAATTAAACATCTTTTTATTGTTTAAACTGTAATTTAAATATTACCACCATTGAATTCAGTTAAATATTTCCACTTTTAACTGCAAGGCTCATATGCTTGGGTATTACAGAAGATATTTAACTACAGAGGTAACTGCTGCAATTTTGGGCAGTATCAGTTAGCCTTTAAGAAAATAAAGAGTCTTGGGGGGAATGTGCCTTTTAGTTTAATACAGCAGTTGGCAAATGTAGATGCTTAAAAGTTTTGACATCCCAATATATGCCATCAAAGCATTGTAATAAAATATTAAATTAATTCAGATAAAAAGATAATCCATCGGGGCCACCAACATAGTAGAAGTGTGGC
Organism: Lipotes vexillifer; assembly: GCF_000442215.2. Classification (NCBI taxonomy): domain Eukaryota; kingdom Metazoa; phylum Chordata; class Mammalia; order Artiodactyla; family Lipotidae; genus Lipotes; species Lipotes vexillifer. The sequence continues at coordinate 539,915 of NW_006793646.1, read as the reverse complement.
TTCTGTGTAGTTAGTCTGACCACAAAATTCAAAGATTAAGTCCCACTCAGAATGAACAATGAAATGATATTTGGCTTTGAATTTTTTTTTTTTATCATAAGAGGAATTGCCTGGTGCCAATTGTGTTAACAGTTGGTAAAATCCTGAGCCCTTAATAATGTCAAGAAGTAGGTGGCCGTCTTAGACATTTTATGGTCACAAAATTGAATCCTACTCCAGCTAACAGTAATCCATCATTTCCACCCTCTTTTCTTCCCTTAAACCCAACACTGACCTCATTGTTCCAAGTGAGATGACCAAAGGTGGTTGTTTCTAAATCTCCTATGTTAAATAGAGATAGGAAAGTGGATTTCTGCTTTGGTACCAAAGTTTTTTTAAAGCCTAAGTGCTTCTCAGTCTGCCAAAAATGTAATGTTTGTTGAATATTTTGTCCTTTCATTTTCTGAAAATGAATATAATAAACCAGGAAAATTAACCACCATGGGGCTCTACATTTTACCAGCCATTTGGAGGAAACTTCCTGCCAACAGTATAAAAGAGAAAAGGGGGCACACCATGATTTGCTGCAATCTAAAATGCCGTGCCTATTTTATGAAGCACAGATCTAAGATTTTCCACTGTGACATTCCCCTACACTATCTTTTTTACTGCCATGGCTGAGATGGGTACAGGACTCCCCCCAGCTCCCATGCCTGGGAAATGCCTATTTGAGGGGACAAAAGCAGTAACCATTCCATAGGGCTCATGGTGTTTAGGTCAGCTTACAAGGTAAATGTGGAAGACATTATGGAAGTCATGCTTATAATGCCTGGTTTCTCCATCTACTCTGTAAATGAACAGTCCAGTGATGAGAATAAGAGTGACCCTGGATAGGTAGGAGTTAAATCAGGGAGGTTGGTGTTATGTGGCCCAGGACTTGGATTTCAGCACTGATGCTTACTGGCCATGGAATCTTGAAGAATCCATTCACCTCTCCCGGCCTCAGATTCATGTTCTGTAAAGGTAATGATGCCTGCCTCATAAAGTTATTGGAAGGAGAGCTGGAGAAGAGGGGGCATTGGAACTGGGCTCTAAAGAGTTCATTATAGTTTATATAAGCAGAGATGGGCTTCCCAGGTAGCAGGAACAGAGAGCAAAGGTGTCCTGAGGGGAATGCATGGTCCCATCTGAGAGTAATCCAGACCATTCAGATGTGGTATTATGATTCTGACACCAGTTCCAATGTGTGGAGTTCTCCCCACACCAACAAATGATTCTCCAGCATTAGCTGAGTGTCCTACAGTTCAACCTAATCCTAATACTACTACCTGGAAGATAGCGTCAGAGTCCACAGGTCAAGCAAGGGCTTAGTCCCGCAAGACTGCCCTCTCCACTCCCCTCCACAGCCAGTCTCGAGTCCTGACTGTCACCTGGCCTTCTGATGGCCATCTGTGAATCAGAGACTCCAGCCACCTCCTCACGTTCTATTAATTTTCTAGAATGGCTCACAGAACTCAGATAAATGTTTTACTTACTGGATTTTTAATAAACCAGCAGGTTTATTAAAAAAGGATTTAACTGAGGAACAAGAGAAGGTTAGGGCAGAGTATGTGGGAAGGAGCTCAGAGCTCTCCTGCCCCCTCCCAGCCCAGCACGCTCCCACATCTCCACATCGCGTGTTCACCAACGCTGAGGCTCTCCTAACCCTATTCTTTTGTTAAACATAGCATATTTTTTAAATGTTTACTTTCTAATTGTTGTGAGTATATAATACAGCTGAGTTTTTATATTGACCATGTATTCCGCAGCCTTGCTAAATTCACTTAATTTTTTTCTTCCCTTTTTTTATTGAGGTATACTTGATTTATAATATTATATGTTTCAGGTGTACAGCATAGTGATTCACAATTTTGAAAGCTTATACTCCATTTATAGTTATTATAAAATGTTGGCTATATTCCCTGTGCTGTACAATATATCCTTGTAGCTTATTTATTTTATACATAGTAGTTTGTACTTCTTAAACCCCTGTCCATATCTTGTCCCTCCCCTCTCCCCACTGGTAACCAGTTCTCTTTATCTGTGAGTCTGTTTCTTTTTTGTTATATTCACTAGTTTGTTGTATTTTTCAGATTCCTCATATAAGTGATATTATACAGTATTTGTCTTTCTCTGTCTGACTTATTTCTCTAAGCATAATACTCTATAGGTCCATCCATGTTGTTGCCAATGGCAAAATTTCATTCTTTTTTATGGCTGAGTAATACTCCATCGTATGTATATGTACCACATCTTCTTTATTGATTCACCTGTGGTGGACACTTAGGTTACTTCCATATTTTGGCTATTGTAAATAATGCGAACCCTATTCTTTGGGGTTTTTACAGAGGCTTCATTACATAGGCATGTTTGATTAAATCATTGGCCATTGGGGGTGAGGCTGAAAAGTTCTAACCTTCTAAGCATGTTGTTAGTTCCCCTGGTGACAAGCCCCCATCCTTAGGTGACCTAGGGGCTTTTCAGAAGCCACCTCATTAATGTAACAAGACACCTTTATAGGTCTCATCACCTAAGAAGTTCCAAGGGTTTTAGTACCTCTGTGTCTATAAAGACCAAATAAATATTTCTTATTATAAATCACAATATCACAGGTGTACACAGCAAAGAGCTGTGAGCCTCATGGCTAAAAGGATGAGGTGGGCCCAGATCCCAGAGGGCCTTTAACATTTGGCAGAGGAGTTTGGGATTAAGTCATTAGAAACTGAGAAGCCATTGAAATGAGGTGGAGCCATTCCTTAATATCAGGAAAAGATCTGGGAAACAGAGGGATAAAAATTAGAGGAGGGAGAGCACTGAGGAGAGAATTATCACAATTATCCAGGCAAAAAGTAATGATGGCTCAAGGGAGGTGGGTAATGGAAAAGGGGAGTGAAAAATGAATAAGAGAGAATCCAAAAATGGAATTAAAAAGGAGCCGTCAGTAATTCAGGTATGGGACACAAAAATATAGAGTCACAGATGGTTCTGAAGGTTTCAAGCCTGTGGCTGGGAGAATCTTTCTGCCATGATTAGAAAATGGGAAGGCAGGAGGAGAGACTAGAGCTCAGTTTTTTGTTTTTTGTTTTTTGTTTTTTTTGCGGTACGCGGGCCCCTCACCGCTGTGGCCTCTCCCGCCGCGGAGCACAGGCTCCGGACGCGCAGGCCCAGCGGCCATGGCCCACAGGCCCAGCCGCTCCGCGGCACGTGGGATCCTCCCACACCAGGGCACGAACCCGTGTCCCCTGCATCGGCAGGCGGGCTCTCAAACACTGCACGACCAGGGAAGCCCCTCAGTTTTGTACATACTAAGTTCATGGAAGAGCTAAGTTAATAGTTCCAGCAAACTGTTACAAATATATACACTAGAGTGGGAGGGAGAAGTCAGAGCCGGGGAAATACATTTCAGATTCAACCAAAAGTAGGGGGTCCTTAGCATTTCAAGAGTGGATGGTATTTCCAAATGAAGAACTGAAGAAAGAGATGGAAAGAGATAGCAAGAAGAAAATGACAGAGACAGAGAGATTAGAAAAAATGAGCAGAGAGTTACTCAGAGAAATCACCGGAAACAAGCTCAGTACTGAGTATACAAGACAAAGAGAAAAATTTCCAGATGGAGGAAGAGGTTAAGTGATGGTAAATGCCACAAAGACACCAAGAACAACATGGCGCCAGGTAGGGCCAGGAGCTGATCCCGCTGGCAAAGGTTATTCATTCCCTCACAAGATGAACATATAAGCACCAATAATTATTCCAGAAGATCCTCTCTTTACATTTTAACTACTTAACAGTCACAAGCATAAGATTTATATAAAAGACCGATTTAATTTATTAAAATAGACATTGGCTAAGTTATTAGCCATTACCTATGACTCTGTAAGACATGAAAAAATTGGAAGAAATGTAATGCGACCTTTTATCTGTATGGGAAAGGTCATTGCAAGCATCAAATATTGAATTTTAGAATGGTACCCCAGCAAATAGATATATATTATAACTCAAATTAGACTTCAAGAGGACCGATTTGCTTGAGATTTTATCATTTAAAATATCTTGCAATAAAACTGACTTCATAGAAGGACATTAATCTCATACTTTAATGCTAGTCTGTCAGACTGTTTTAATAGATATATTTGAACAGAATTTTAATTTTTCAGATAAATTTTTTGTGAATTTAGAAGAGAATGTGAAGGATAATAGTAAGATGTTACAAATCAAATTTAAATCCTAATTTTACTTTTTTCATTTTCTACATCAATAATACTAACCAATGATTGGTTTGAAATATATAATACAGTAAACTCTTGACAAAGGTATGATTGGAAAGTGAAAAGTTCTGATTAATGTTGTTATAAATAGCATGTGTGCTATCAACAAGTCTCTAATGTTAAAAATATGTCACACAGAAAAACCTGGTGAATCTTTGGCAACATAATAGGAGAATCACAGATCTTGTGATACTCAGTTTTTAAAACTGCAATTGCACTCAGTACAGAGTTATGTTCCCAGCTCTTTTTTCCGGTAAAAATGCATTTCAATAATGAAATGTGTAATTTGGGAATTTTCACTGGTCTACAAGAACTTCAGATAGGTTGATTATGTTCCATAAAGTTGATTTTGTTTAGTCAGATTTAAAAAGGGGTAACTGATAGTATTTTTTGAAACGAGATGCAAACAAGATGCAGCAGAGAAAGACAGGATATTTGGTTTGAGAGCCCATGAGAAATGTTGGCAGGCGGGGCTGTTTATCCCACAGAAGAGAAGGCTGGAGCAGAGCTTCACGTCTGCAAAGCCAAAACTGGCCTTCTTTGTTGCCTCAGAACATATATCGTGCAGCACCTGGGAGCCTTTGAGAAAGATAGATTTTTTTTTCAAGGCAAAACAGTGAGAACTGTTGAAGAATGGAGCAGGCAGGCGGCCCATCACGCTTTTCTTGTCCTTACACATGTTCATGGAAAGACTAGAGATCCGCTGGATATGTCCTTCAGCTTGAAAGAAACTGTACCTTGCATACTGCCGCCACTCTACTGCAAGCACCCTGCCAAAGCATGCTCTCCATTCCTCTGTGATCACAGCAGACTAGGAGAGAGTGGCCATTTACCTCTCAAGGTTTTTCACCACTGGGGGGAGTGGTGCAGCGGGTCAGAGCATCAGCCTTGGCCTAAGCCACTCTACCTGGGCTCAAATCCCACCTTGGGCATTGCTAGCTATGATTTTGTGTAAGTGGCTTACCTACCGTGTGCCTCAGTTTTCACATCTGTAGGATGGAGATGATAATGGTACCCACCTCGTGGCTGTAAATAAGATCATGCATGTCAAGTAGTTACAGTCGTGCCTGGCAGACAGCAGGTGGTAGCCGCTGCTGCTCCTTCTGTTGTGATGGTTGCTGTTACTCACCAAAGACATGGCTCTGTTTTGTTCAGATGAGCTGCTTCAGAAAGAGCAGAACTACTCGGATGATGTCTTGGCCAACATGATCAGCGAACCAAGGATCAGTTATGGCAATGATGCTCTCATGCCATCTTTGACTGAAACCAAAACCACTGTGGAGCTTCTTCCCGTGAATGGAGAGTTCAGCCTGGATGATCTCCAGCCCTGGCATCCTTTTGGGGTCGACTCTGTGCCTGCCAACACAGAAAACGAAGGTAAGAAGCCCAGGAGGGAACAAGAACGGTCTGGTATGTATAATCTCTCTCGTGTTCTTAAGGGGTGACTTTTGATATGCATTTTTAAAAGTGCTTTCTCACTGAGAGGTATTCTGTTGCTTCTGGAATGAAAGCACAATATTCAATTAGTGTTTATGAGACAGTGGCCTAGAATGCACACCTTTGAAGAAAACAGACGTGATAAAACTGTGGAAATCACAGTTCACTCAGTGGAGAGAGAATTTTTTTTTTTTCTTTTGTGGCCACACTATGAGGCGTGCGGGATGTTAGTTCCCCGAGCAGGGATTGAACCTGCCCCCTCGGCAGTGAAAGCACAGAATCCTAACCACTGGACCACCAGGGAATTCCCAGAGAGAGAAATTTTGATGGGGCCTGCATAAATGGAGGTTTGAAAGCCACCAAAATAGTCTTCATTGGTTATTTATTCTAGTGCATTACATTTCAGATCACACTAAATGTTAAAGGTAAAGATAAAGAACCACTTATGTCATGAAAAGTAATTTGCTTAAGAGTTATACAATTCTGTGTTTGGAAAGTTAAATATAGGCAGCTGTCAAAATTAAGGAGCACATTGACCTAAACATTTCTTCCTATGATAATTCAGAAAAGCAAGATTTTCTCTGTCAACAGACTTGCACAATGGATTATGTACTTTTCATTCACAGGGATTTCTTAGCAGAAATTTTCAAATAATACCTATTTAGGAGAGAGAAGTTTTTAGTTCTTATTCCATATCATTTTACATGTTCAGAAGTATAAAATTTTGAACATAGGAACACCTTGATTTCGAGATACTAATAGCTTGTTTTTCAAGAACACAGGATTTTTTAAAATAAATTTATTTTATTTTTATTTATTTTTGGCTGTGTTGGGTCTTTGTTGCTGCACGCGGGCTGTCTCCAGTTGCAGCGAGTGGGGGCCACTCTTCATTGTGGTGCGCGGGCCTCTCATTGCAGTGGCTTCTCTTGTTGCAGAGCATGGGCTCTAGGCATGCAGGCTTCAGTATTCGCAGCACGCGGGCTCAGTATTTGTGGCTCGCGGGCTCTAGAGCGCAGGCTCAGTAGTTGTGGCGCATGGGCTTTGTTGCTCCGCGGCATGTGGGATCTTCCCGGACCAGGGCTCGAACCCATGTCCCCTGCATTGGCAGGTCGATTCTTAACCACTGCGCCACCAGGGAAGCCCGAGAACACATAGGATTTTATCTGTGATTTTTCTTTGTTAAAGAAGCAACTTTTGACAGTAATATTTTGACAGTAATAAATACAGATATATGTAGTATGGATACCTCAAAATACAATCACTTACTCCTCAGACTAAATATAAATCCAATATTAGACCATAAGTGCACTGGAGAAGCTTTTATTTATTTATTTATTTATTTATTTATTTATTTATTTATTTATTTTGCGGTACGCGGGCCTCTCACTGTTGTGGCCTCTCCCGTTGCGGAGCACCGGCTCCAGACGTGCAGGCTCAGCATCCATGGCTCACAGGCCCAGCCGCTCCGCGGCTTGTGGCATCCTCCCAGACCGGGTCACGAACCTGCGTCCCCTGCATCGGCAGACGGACCCTCAACCACTGCGCCACCAGGGAAGCCCGAGAAGCTTTTTTTAAAGAACCATTGCAGAAAATCTTTATATGGACTGTTTTCATAACATGAGTAATCACCCCAAATGTGTTTCATTAATTTGGAAAAAGGTACCTTCTAGTAATAATATCAGACCATAAACAGCAGTGTTATTTATAATATAAAAATAATTAAGACTACCATTTATAAAAATAGTTCTAACATAGAGGAAAAGAATTTAAGGATATTTAGTTATCAAAGAGCTGGGTGACCTCCCTATTAAATTGTATTATTACTAGAATGCTAGTTTTGTCATTTTTTAAGATAAATACATTTTGGTCATTTAAAATCCTCATCAGTCAGTCTCTAATGAGAATTTTTTGTGAACAATGTCCAATCTCATTTTGTAAACTGAACACACACAAGATTTCTTCTTTTCGTTTAGGATACTGTGTTGTTAATTGATGGAGAAATAGGTAACATGTATGGAGTCTTAACAAACTTTGTTTGGTAGAAAATTGCAGTCCTTAATGCCCTTTTTATACCAAATAATGTTAAATGTGTAGTTTGTCATTTATGTCCAAGTTTTAGCTTTTTATGGAAAAATTTAAATACATAGATTATTCTCTATTTTTATTAAAAATTGCCTCTGCCATTGAGAACTTATTCATCTCCAATGTGATTCTAAAATTATAATTTATAAAGAATTAAACATCAGTTTCTTATAATTTAAGACCTTTTCACATGTCTTTTAAATATATATTTTCCATAAATGAAAAGTTACCATTTAATATTTTCCATTATTTATTGATTTTGGAAAAGTAGGATAAAACATACTTTAGAGTTTACCTTAATCATTTTTATGAACACACACACACAAATAATAGAGGATAAATTTGTACAAATTTTAGTTTGTATAATTTGTACTACAGATTGCACTACAGATTTGTACTGCGAATTGTAATTTATTTATGGTAAAATTTATGGAAAGAGATTTAGAAAGCTAACAACGTAAGCTAAGTTAGCAGCAGAGTAAAATTAATTTACAGACATTAATGTGGATGTTTGTTGTAATGTTTGGTATTTCCTTTAGAAATGTGAACTGTGCAAAGTTTAATGAAGATAAAAGACACTCCAGCCCCTGTTTTATGTTAACTCTTCAAATTTAGTGAATACAGTGAAATGCAATGAGCTTGGTACCACAGACCACAATAGAGAATAGCAAAACGTTATAAACATTCCAGAAGGTGCTCCACTTCCTGAATTTCAGAATTTCCCTTTCTCTATCAAATCATGAGAGCTCAACTGCTTTATATATGAATATCAGCCTACATGTTTCCTTGGTGTCTTTAATGAGTTAAATTTAGCTTTGCATTTATCACATTAATAGTATAAGTAATACCGCAGTTAAATAAATCTGCTCTTATACGCCCTAAGCATTTTATCTTGACTTTATGTGTACTCACAGGCATATATATGATCTCCACTAAAAATTATATGCCTTCTATCAATATTTAAACATGCTTCTTATGTTAAAATTTTTAAATAGTAGCCAAACTGTTCCATTTTGTTTAGGAAAAAAAAATGGGATAATACTGACTGTTCCTTTTACGTAGAAATATAAAAAGGAACTATTTCATTTCACTAAAGCCCCTTCCTGAAATCCCACCCCTGATGCCATTGTCAGCACTCTCAACTGTTTTCCTGTTCTTCTGCCCCTTAACAATTCCCTCAAATCAAACAAGAAACAAGGAAGTGTTGGTACAAGTTAGAAAGCAAGCTGTGATTTTTTTTTTCTCCTTCTCTTGCCAAATAATCCAAAAAAAAACTGGATTTATCCTGGGTTTCCCCAAAGTGATCAGTTTCCCCAAGGTGATCAGTTTTTGGAAGGTCAAGAACAAAAATGGTTTGGAGATACCCCAGAACAGCAATGGACTGAACACACACCCCAGGGCCCTGGAGTATAGTCAAGGTAGATGCCCAGTTGGACAAAGTCTGTGACTGAATGCCTCTGGATCCCTGACCAAGATACAGCTGTTACATTGCCTAGGCCTCATCAAAAGAGCTAATATTCAGGGCTTCCCTGGTGGGGCAGTGGTTGAGAGTCCGCCTGCCGATGCGGAGGACACGGGTCCATGCCCCGGGCCAGGAGGAATCCCCATT
>NW_006793646.1:528595-530420 GCF_000442215.2 Lipotes vexillifer | reverse complement strand
GGAGGCCCGGCAAAAGAAAAAAAAAAAAAAAAAAAAAAAGAAGGGTGTTATTTTCAAACAGCAAAATCTTACATAAGAGTATTGGAGGCAATAATATTTAAGATCTCAGAGCCTGAGTTCTAAATTTCACCATCATCAGACCACCACTCCCTTTATAACATTTTGAAAAGTCTCTCTAACAATGAATCTTAAACCGAACTGACAGAGTTTGGTAGGGGAGTCAATACAATGGATGTAATTTATAGTAAGTGTTTCAACAAGTGTTCAGGCTTGACTACCAGTGGAAATAATGGCAGTCAGGCGTTTGCCCCCTTATGGATGTGACAAATACAGATGCAGACTGATACAGGGGCCTGAATTCGTTTTTCTTTCTTCATTTTATCCAATGGTGAGCTCCAGGAAGATCTACAGTAAGAACTGTGCAGAAATGCATTGTGTTTATATATAAAACTGAATTAGGTTTTGGACTCACATAATCATAAATACATAAATGCCCAACAGGAATTTAGGAAGCTGTGTAGGGTGCAGGACAACTTTTATTTGTGTGGGATTGCCCTGTGCATGCCATCTAGCATCCCCGGTCCCCAGCCACTAAAAGCCAATGTCCACCCTCCTCCTCGTGACAACCAAAAACACCTCCACATTCCCCACCATCCCACACTACAGAATGATGTGCATCAGTTTAAATTCCAGCGCTGCTACGTGATTTGGGGCAAGTCACAGAGCCTCTCGGGCTGCTTCCTAGTCTGTAAAATAAAGTTGGTAATTGCTAACTCAGAGACAGGGTCTGAGCATTAAATGAGATGGTATGGATAACTCTTAGCAAAGTGCCTAGAATGTAGTAAATGTTCAGTGGTAGTTTTTTGTTGGTTGGTTGGTTTTATTTTGTTTGTTTTTAAATAGAACCAGGATCATATTAGAGAGGTTTTACGAGCTTGTCTCAGAGAGTCACCCTATCACCCAAACATTATATCCTTAGAATTAATGAATATAACAAGCCGTATAATAGTCCTAAAATCTTACCCTTTCTCCCCATCTTCCTCTTCTCCCTCTCCCCAGAGCCTTTTCCTTGTTAATCTTACAGACCTGTGCTTGCACACAAAGCTATTGAAAATATCTAAAATTCTCAAAGGATTTCCTTTCATTGTTCATGCAACACTTAACCATCATCAGAGCTTCCAACGCCTACCACAAATTTGTTGTTTTTCTCAAGAACAATCAGTCAAGTCCACAGAGGGGGTCAGACACTCAAGCATTCTGTTAATTTATATTGCAAAAATAAGCATATCACAAACACAGTTTTCCAATATTTTAGACTCTTTGACCAGCTGCGATTTGCCTTCAGGGATTTTTATTCTGTGGTTTTCTGAGCCACAAAACTGAAATGGCTAAACTGAAGTGAAGCTGTTGTTTATAAAACAGTTGTTCTCATGGATTGTGAAATCATCTGGCTGAAAGCTTTTGTGCTGATAGCATTTGTGTTTGCTCTGCATTTTCATGACTGCCTGACCAGACCAGCCTGAAGATGAGGAAGAATGCAGTGGCCACAAGAAAGTTTTTGTGGCCAGCAGTCAGCTTGTCTGTGTATATAATACATACACAAAACACTGTAATATTCTTCATGAGGCACACTAGGTCTTGTAACATTGTATTGTGTAATTGCATCGTGAATTTGCCCTCTGGTACATTTTCACTTAGCCATAATGCAGCAATGAACAAAGCACTTTAAATGGGGAAATTGAGATTAAATAATGTCTTTCATCAAACCTGCAAGCCAGGGCTTTTCAGGCCCCTCTTATCTACGAGTAAAACTGATTTCCTGCTG
>NW_006793646.1:520090-528387 GCF_000442215.2 Lipotes vexillifer | reverse complement strand
TCCTGCTGATTCCTCCATCACCTTAGGCCTGATGGGGAGGGGAGGTTGTGCTGGGCAGCATTCAGAACTGGTCTATTACAAGGAATGCCAGAGCTAAGAAACTCAAAAGTCCTAGCGCTTCCATCATTCTGTTTCTTTTTATAGGGGACTATTTGGTTCAGAGCTGCTGATGGCAGTAGAATAACATATTTCTGCCTAAGTTTTATTTTAACTCTTTAAGACAATCTGTTTCTAATGTTTAATTTACTAAACAGCCAAAGTAACATGTTTTGAACACTATAATGAAGTTACTTGCTGGTTTAACTAGTAATGGTCCATTTGAAAAATTAGAAAGTATTTATTTTGGATTGGGAAGTAATGCACTCCTTTCTCTTGTCAATGTATATTCTTTTTTGCAGTGATGAAATTATCTTTTAATTACTGATGTCTGATCACTGAACACAAGTTACTTATTTTTTGAATATTTACTCATATTAAATCAGCCTCACACTGTTAAAACAGACTAAAGTTTAAGTCACTAAAATTATTATTGTTTATCTTCCTAAAAAATAGTTTTATTACTGTTTTCAAATAATACATGCACCTTGGAACAGAAAGGCAGAGAAATATCTAGGAATGATCTCCTCACCCAGAATAAACTAATGACAGCTTTTTGTGGTAATATTTTTCAGACCTTTACCTATGCGCATTTGATGCGTTTCCATATTCCCTTGAGTAATTATGGAACAGGGCTTTATCATTTGTAAGGGTCTTTGGCATATGTGTGCACATTTGAGCCCTGGAAAAACCCAGCTTCCTTGTGACAAAACAGAAGCTCAGAAAGAAGGAGGTTTGCCTAAGAGTGCAGAGAAAACAAGTGGTGGCATTAAAATGGACCCTGAGACTAGACTGACTACCACATCTTCAGTCCAAGTTTAAACCACAAACTCAGCTGCTTTCCACTGAGCGGAATACAGTTTCTAATGATTTAACCATTGATGAAGGTAATCATTTTAAGTTACTTTTTTGCTCTGTGAGTTTGCTTTGGTACATTCTTACCTTCAACTGAAGCACCATTTGGGGCTCTTGTCCTCAGGAAGCTCTCAAAAAGTACAATAATCCTTCATGTAAGGTCGGATCTTAACAAACGGCATCGCGAAACAGAGGAAAGCTTCAAGTGAGCTTTATTAGGGAGCGCTCCCGGGCGAGGTTCACTGGTCTGAGAGAAAGGGGCCAGAGAAGTCACGCCCGGGCGGGGGTTGGGCAAGATTTTATAGGGGAAGAGGGGAAAGGGGTGTGGTGAATCTGGGAGGGCGCAGGGTATTCCTTATTTGGTGGTCTTTTCGGGTATCCTGGGGGGCCGTTAGTCCCGCCCCTCGAAAGGCGGGAAGGCTGGGCCAGGTGCAAGGTCCCCAGGTGAGTTCCCGGAACTGGGAGGTCCGGAATGTCTCCAGGTCAGTTTCTGGAACTGGGTGGTCCGGGGAATTTCCAGGTCAGATGCAACCTGTGAATCTGATTGTGTTCCCCTGCCTCGGACCAGTTGGCCTTACACTTCAGTTAACACCATTTTATAAGGAGTAATAAAGTCCCTCACTATACGTTGTTGCGGATGGGAAAAAGGATGAAATACAGAGAAACAGTATTGTTCAAATGTATTTGTGAGTTGCAGAAGGAAGTATGTCTTAATCTGATACATGAATAGAGTGTTACTCATCCTCACAATAGTTGTCCTAGAATATTTCATAAATAGGATATTTAATAAATGCAGTTTTATAGTATTTGAGAGTTTTTGAAATGTTTTTTTTAATTTTTGGTTCCTCGTTACAATTAGAAGATATTATTTCTATTTTACTTGTGAAGAAACAGCCTCAAACTTTATCATTTGCCCCAAGTCGCCTGCATTGTAAATGTTGGGTTTAGATGCCTCCGCCCTCCTTTTTTCCTCTATGGTGCTGCCAGGCTGCATGATAAAGGACCTTTTTCTTTGGATACATCCAAATGTCTTGGTATTCTCAGCAACATTATTTTCTCCTATTTTGAAGACTTGGCTTGCTGCCGCTTTCTTCTCCCTTACTGTTCCCTGCTAACTTGTGGCATTCAAAATCGACTTGGGCTTATAACCCCATTTTTGAATGCCCGGGCTGCGTGCATCAGTAAGCTGTATGGTCTTACTGAAATTTTTGATCCAAATGCCATCCCATCGAGCACACCTTCTCTTCCCATGGACACCTCTGCTCACTTTTCCTTACCTTCCTACTTTTATATTTCCCAGGCCTTACCCAAGAGGCTTTATCCTCCCTCATGGCTTCACTGGCCCCTTGTCCATTATTCTAAAAGCTTTGTTTCTTCCCCTTGCCTGTTTCTTCAAAGACCGGGGTAAGTTCAAGTGAATATTTTCTGAGAATCAGAAGCACTTTGGAAATACCAGCTAATGGTCAACAACAGTAGGCACTATTGTGCTGACTGCAATGTTTTCTTTGGGTCAGACCCAGAATACTCGCAAAGGAAAAATTGTGAAAGTGACAAATATGAAAGGAAATATTTGCACTTCACACATTTCAACTCTATGTCATCTATTAAATAGAAACCAGTCTTTAAAAATAGAGAGGGGGAGGAAACTCTGGTTTACCTCTTCTACCCTCAAACTGGGAACAAATTTGATTCGCTAAATGGCAGATTATGTGGTGAAACGGTCCTCTCCTGATAAATTTCTATTTGCATTTCTCCCGGCGATTTAATGGAGTCCTTTTGTAGTTAATTAACTGTAAAATAAAATAAGATTTTTTAAAAAAAGATAAGATTGGATAGTTGTAAAAGGAGGTATCTTTAAGATTTTCCACTGCGCTGGGCATAATGTATTTTATTTCTAATCAAAAGCCAAGAAACTATTTCTAAATTCGCTGAGAGGAAAACCCACACTCCCAGCCCTTCTTCTTTGATGTTGCCGCGTATCTTATCCTGGTGAGCACATTTATTAGAAAACTAAGGAGTAGTATTGGCACATCAATAGCGATAAGCCTTTTGAAGTGGTACCCCGCCCATCCTTGATGCTCAGGATTAACTCACTGTGGTTCTTTTCGAGCTGCTTTTTTTTTTTTTTTTTTTTTTTTTTTATAACTTGTGTATTGCACATGCTTTTCCTTGCGCTGTGTTCAGGAGCCACGACTTACCATCTCGATTTGTCTTGTTTGCTTTCCGTGTATCTTGCTTCCTGTGCCCAGTCGAGCCTGTTGACGCCCGCCCTGCCGCCGACCGAGGACTGACCACTCGACCAGGTATATCCCGGTGACCCTCCGCCCCTCCGCATCTCGCGCTTGCGCAGACGCAGCCCCTTTCTTGGGGGTCAGCCTCTCTGAATTGCAGATATGGAGAAGCAGGGTTTGAAATGACCATGGAAACCAAACTTTTTAAAACTCCCCTTTGCTTTTCCTTACACTTCATTTCCCAAGTTCCTAATTAGGTGATCAATTTTTTTCTTTCTGAGCGTTCCTTTTGAAACAGTAAAAAGGAACCCTTCCAACGTTTGGTTTTTTCTTTTGATTTTCTGGTGGAGAGGGTTCTGTAGAGCCTGTTGGTCCTCAAGAATGGAAACCTGCACAGATGCAGACTCTAGCTGGTGACGACCTGGTTACTGCTGGAACATCTCATTCTTTCTTTCTTGTTTGGTATCCGGATGGTCCATTTCTAACTGAACTGGGCTCAAACTTGAGTCAGTTCCTCAAGTAGACATGAGTTCCTAAAAATATCAGAATTGGAATATCTTTAGAGCCCAGAAGTATTTCCATTTTATCTTTTGTGGGTTTTATATACTTATTCTTGATGAGTGTCTAAAACACAGCTGAGGTATGTTCTTTATTTTTTATACTACTTAAAATTCCCATTAACACTGATATGGACACTTTTTTTTTTTTTTTTTTTTCATCTTTATTGGAGTATAATTGGTTTACAATGGTGTGTTAGTTTCTGCTTTATAACAAAGTGAATCAGTTATACATATACATATGTTCCCACATCTTTTCCCTCTTGCGTCTCCCTCCCTCCCACCCTCCCTATCCCACCCCTCCAGGCGGTCACAAAGCACCGGGCTGATCTCCCTGTGGACACTTCTTTTTTTGGTAGTTTCCCAAGCATTAAGAAGAAACACACTTTCACCTTCCTATGTCTCAAATTTAGCTTTAAGAATAATGTCACACCCAACAAAAGCACACACATGACTGGTTTTGACCCCGTGCACTACCTTGCCTAACTGATAAGTTCGCATTGCTTTCAATGAATCAAAAAGAGAAGTTACTGAATTGACAAATCTGTATATACTCTGGGGAGATTTTACTCCCAGCAGTGCAAACCTACCCATAAATGTTTTCTTCTGTATCTTCGTAATGTCCCCATGCGGTACTAGGAGCAGGGCATTAACCTCACATGGAGATGTTAACACAAGGAGTTTGACCTTTGCTCCCAGGTTGA
This sequence comes from Lipotes vexillifer, assembly GCF_000442215.2. Taxonomy (NCBI): domain Eukaryota; kingdom Metazoa; phylum Chordata; class Mammalia; order Artiodactyla; family Lipotidae; genus Lipotes; species Lipotes vexillifer. Next base: position 523,944 of record NW_006793646.1, on the reverse strand, counting down.
GATGCAGTCAGCAGCTGGGCCGGGAGCAGCCCCTGCCCCTCTCTGCCAGTACAGGCTCAGGTTCCATCTGCTTCCCACCACAATCACTGACGAGAAATTCAGAGTCTGCCTTGTGGCACCTTCATGCCTCTGCGCTATAATTAACATGGCAGCGGGGGAAGTGGAGTGACACATCTTGACAGCCAATCTCCTTGATTTTATGAATCTCTTTCTGTAGGGCTTTTCAGAGAAATTTAAATTACAGTAAGTCAGACCCAGTTTCAGCTCTTCTGACGTCTTCCTTATTGCCAGTGTCACACAAATAAATTTCAAGGAACCAGCAGTTGACGCATCCCCAGCCTGCTCAGCCCACTGGTAGGGCCCAAGGCTGAGTGAGGGTCCGTTCCATTCTACCTGCAGCTGATACCAGCTTAGGTTGGTCCTTTGCCTTGGGCCTTTTTTTATGGCACTTCCTACTTTATTTTTAAAGGAAGAGATGCTTTTCATCTACAAGCATGAAATGTGAATTAGAAGCCCTCATTCAACCAATTTTATTAAGTTGCTACGTTGAGCACACTGGGCAATTATGTTCCTATTGAAATACCCAGGAAGAGGTAACACCACTGAAGTAGATTTGTTTAGCTTTTTAAAAAATCTAAAATGAAAAGGACTTTTCCATACATTCATAAACAAAATACTTAGAGGTAATATACAGATGGGAAGAAGCTCCTTCTAAAGTCTTTGTTGTAACAATAGCAATAGCTCATTTTGATATTTCACAAAGACTTTCCAACTGCTTTGGAGGGTCAAAAGAAATTAAGTAATAAGGCCCCTGTTCTCAGGAGCTTGAATAGAAAAACCACACTTTGTGTATTTAGAAAGATGAGATGGAATTAGAAAGGCACGGAGATACAAAGTAACATAAAGTGTAAACCACCTTGTGATGTTTGTTTGTGATTTGAGCAGATGGGACATTAACCAAGGGGTGCATTAATCAGGGCACTTGCTGGAGATGAGCTTTAAGATAGGTTTTGAAAGGTTTTGGGCACATCCATTGTCAAAGAAGAGGGGAATGTTCTATACAGATAGATGAGAGAATGGCCTGGGCCAAACTTCCTTTCTTATACTATTGTAAGGCTTGGGTTCCCCAGTAGAAGAGGGCCATAGTGGGGAAAGAATGCTCAGATAGGAAGTGAGGGAGATTCTAGCTATGTTATGTTTATGAACAGTCCTATTTGCTGCATATGTCTTAAGACATACGTATGCTCTATATTTTTGTGCTTGTAGTGAGTCTTTTGAGCATTTGGACCAGTTTCCCCCTGTGTTTTCTAGCATTACTTTAGGTTCTTCATCATCACACTTTATGAGACCACGTGTTTGAGTCTAATGTGCTCAATTATATCATTAGATTTTCCAAACTTAGAAACCCTTTCCAGGATTGTCACATCATGTTATTCAATTGATGTCATTGTTTTTTAAATAATCACTGCTGTCACTCTGAAACAAGTAAAGAAAGGGCTTTTGTATAATCACAACTGAGGAAAATGACTTCTTGACTTCCATATCTGAAATAACAGGGTACAGTAACTTCTAGAATGTAGTGTCAAGGAAGGAACACCTTTAATATCAGTGGTGATTTCTAGGGATGGTGACCATTACAGCTACTCCCCTGGGCTTATTTCCAGAGAGAAATAGACTCTGAAGGACAAGTAACACCATTTGACCAGAATAAAGGAGACAAATACAGGCATACCTCATTTTATTGCTCTTCACAGATGTTGCATTTTTTACAAACTGAAGGTTTGTGGCAACCCTGAAGTGAGCAGGTCTATTGGCGCCATTTTCCCAAAAGCATCTGCTCGCTTCATGTCTCTGTGTCACAGTTTGGTAATTTCGCTTTATTTCAAACTTCTTTGTTGTTATTATGGTGATCTGTGATAGTGATCTTTGATGTTACTATTGCAAGATTACAACTAGCTGAAGGCTTAGATGATGGTTAGCACTTTTTAGCAACAAAGTATTTTTAATTAAGGTACACACATTGTTTTTCAGAGTAGACTACAGTATAGTGCAAACATAGCTTTTATATGCACTGGGAAGCCCCCAAAAATAGTATGACTCGCATTATTGCAATATTCACTTTATTGCGATGGTCTGAAACTAAACCTGCAATATCTCTGAGCTATGTCTGTACATTAGCAGACTCTTCACAGGGTGGAAAGCTTACCCTTTCCACTATAATTTTAACCACGCTTCTCCAGTCCTAATAAAGGAAACCAGATACTTTGAGAAAGGTTTCCGGAAGGACATGCTTCCCTTCTTCAAATGAATATGCTTCCCTTCTTGCTGAGAGCCTGGTGTCAGAGCTTAGAGAATGAGAGTCTGGTGTCAGAGCTTAGAGTGGAATCAGGACAACTTGGAAAATGCATGTGGTAAAACTGTAAGTGAAGGTCCCTGCGATTTATTTAAAACTTCTCATCACATATCACTATATGCAGTTTCAGCTTATTATCAATGACATTTTCCCGGTGCAAGCTTATTAATGTTTTTCCCCTTTTAATGACATTTGCTTAATATATGGAAAGGCTTTTCAGTGAATGACTATACATGCTGTACAAAAATGAACTAGGGAGAGCTCTTTCTGCTGAGAGTCCTGCAAACTATTGTGCTATAATTAATTATCTGTTGTCCTGACTTGCTACATGAATTTGAAAATTTTTTGACTATTAAAAGTAATCTTCGTGTCCTTTCAGAAAGAGTGTGGGTTTTTCTAGAAGGAAAGACTATTCAAGAGAGTTTTCTTAAAATCTCAGAAATATAATTTTAACTATTGCACTGTTAGATCCTGATGACAGAAAGAGGGTAAGGTATAAAGAAATCACTTTGGTTCTAAAGGGACCTCAGTTTTAAAAGGGTTTGTAGAAAGATAAAAGTATACAACTAATGAGAAATAAAAGAGCATTAGTGTCACAGCCCAATAAACATTTGTAACAGGAAGATTAGAGGTCAGAATAAGATGAAACTTATTAGAAAATGCTAATCATTTTAAAGCAAGAATATATATAAGAATAGAGAGCCCTACAGCTCTTGGGATGGGGTTAGGAATCAGGGGGCAGTCAGTGAGTGGCCCAGTTAAAAGATGAGAGAGAATGGGAAACTGTCCCCGATTTGATTGTACTTCTGTCTTTCATGTGTATATTAAACAGGATGGTCTTTTGTTAAAGGAAAGGAAAGTCCAAGACAGGTGAAGATGAGAAAACAAGGCACTAGCCCTTTGTAATAGTTATCTATTACTATGCAATAAATAACCCCATAACTTAGCAACTTAAAAACAAACATTTACCTTCTTATAATGAATTTCAAGGATATCAAACATGGTTTAGCTAGGTGCTTCAGGCTCAGGGTCTCTCAGGAGGTTGCAGTCAAGACATCTGCCACAGCTGCAATCATCTGAGGGCTTGAAGTTTGGCTAGGGCTGGTGGGTCTTCTTCCAAGATGGCTCGCTCACATGGCTGTTGGCAGGAGACCTCAGTACCTCACCATGTGAACTTCTGAGTGTCCTCACAACATGAGTGTCCTCACAACATGGCAGCTGGCTTTCCCCAGACCAAGTGATCCAAGAGAGAGAATACAAAGGAAGCTGCCTTGTATGACCCAGTCTCAGAAGTCATACCACATCACTTTTGCCATATTCTAACAGTAGAAGCAAGTCACTCTATCAGGTCTACACCTGAGGAAAAGGGAATTAAATCCCACCTCTTTTTTTTTTTTTTTTTTTTGCTGTTCACGCGGGCCTCTCAACCACTGCGGCCTCTCCCGCTGAGGAGCACAGGCCCTGGACGCGCAGGCTCAGTGGCCATGGCTCACAGGCCCAG
>NW_006793646.1:519043-519770 GCF_000442215.2 Lipotes vexillifer | reverse complement strand
TACGCGGGCCTCTCACTGCTGTGGCCCCTCCCGTTGCGGAGCACAGGCTCCGGACGCGCAGGCTCAGCGGCCATGGCTCACGGGCCCAGCCGCTCCACAGCATGTGGGATCTTCCCGGACCGGGGCACGAACCTATGTCCCCTGCATCAGTGGGCGGACTCAACCACTGCGCCACCAGGGAAGCCCAATCCCACCTCTTGCTGGGAGGAGCATCCACAAATTTGTGGATATATTTTTAAGCTACCACACTTCTCTACTCAAGTCCAAGTTCCTATAAATCATGAGCTGGGAGAACTTGAGGGCAAGATCGTAGAACCCCTCTCCCTGATCTTTGTGGACTTGGAAGATAGGGATAAGAAAACGTAGTTGTGACAAGCAGAAGGGAGAGAAGACAGCATCACAATCTACATGCCGGGTGGAGACTGACATTGATCTTGGGTCCATTTTCAAATAGGTTATTAAATGGAAGCTTTCTGAGCAGTTGGCCAAGAATCAGTGATATGTCACAACTAGCATGGGTTGCCTGGATCTTGTAAAATTATCCTCTTTTCTCTTTGTGTAGACTGTGCTGTTAGACTGGCACGTCATACGCTGTGGACATTGCTTTTCAATTTCAGCAAGATTGTGTGACAAGGTTCACAGCACCTTGTAGACAAGACGTAAGAGTTGATAGACCAAAAGCAGGAAATCAGGTCCCATGGGAGCTGAAGGAACTTAGTAACATGTA
>NW_006793646.1:485385-519033 GCF_000442215.2 Lipotes vexillifer | reverse complement strand
CAGCAGGAACGTGATGCCTCTCCTTGGGTATCTGATCTGTTCAAGGCTATAGTGCAGAAGGGAGATTTAGACTTGCTCTGTGTTGAACAGAGTGGAAGTTATAAGGAAACTGATTTTGACTTAATTTAAGAAAGGCCATTCTAGTAGACAAAGCTGTCCAAAAATGGAGGCAAACTGATAATTCCTCTCTGTTTAAGGAGAGCTGAGAGTTTACCCCTGGGTGGGAACACCAGAGAAGAGATGATTTTAGAATCCATTCTCATCCTAAAATTCTGACTTTTGATATTTAAATGCTGCAACGTGGAAACGATATTTATACTTTGTAATTTCACTCTTTGTTTTAAAAATTACTTTGCCTTGTGATTTTAAGCTTCAAATTACTATCTGAAAAATTAAATTCATTATAACAATTAGTGTAAGAATCATATAGCAATTTATAGAGAAAGAAGAGTTAGTACGTTAGGAATTCTGTTAGTCCCAACAGAAGCATTTTTCAAAAATTATGTACTGCAGTTCTTTATTCAGCAGATGAACCATTTACATTATGTATCTATAACTAAATCACTTAAGTAAATAAATGATATGATTTTTACAGTGCTTCACTGCATAGATGCACGAACATAATTTATTTGTAATTGGAACAAAGTCCTAAAGTAGCAGTTTTGTTCTGCCAGGTAATTAATGCTCATTTTTAAAGCCTTTTATTATTTTTTCTGAAGGAATGAGAGCACATGGAAAAAGACATATAATAGGCTAAACAATAAGCACCTAAACCAAGCGAGCACATTCTAGGGAGCAAATCCTTTCCAGCCTCCCAACTAGCATTTAACTTCTGTCTTTTTCCCCATTAAAAAAATAAATTATAGCATGTGTTTAAAGGCAATAGAAGCCTGAAGTGTAAATTTCTTTAATCTTTAATTTCTTTTTGTTTAAAATAGGTAGTGGTTAAGGATTTAAATATAGGGTGTCATTTTCTGGAAGAAAGTCATTAATCTATTTTCCTCTAACTTCAGGCCTAGAAAGAAGTTTCTGGTAGGCTTGTGTTGTAATGTTATTGTTTATAGATAAAACAAATGGACTGGCCTGCGTATTTTGATTCTGGTATAATGCTTATGGTATCATGCAGGTTCGGGGTTGACAAATATCAAGACGGAAGAGATTTCGGAAGTGAAGATGGATGCAGAGTTCCGACATGATTCAGGATATGAAGTTCATCATCAAAAATTGGTACGTGACATAATCTACCTCTTCAGGCCACTCTGTCTTGCCAAATGACGTTCGTTCCTCTTGGGTCAGAAATCCAGTTAAGGAAAAGATTAAAACAAAAATAAAACACTTGCCTATAGGATCATCATGAAAACGTGAGGAAAAGAAAAAGAGGCTCTTTATATAGTAGTTCTTTAGGTCTAGAAAGCAGCTGAGCCCACGTTGGGCTTAAAGTGGAATTACTTTGTATTCTAGCAGCCATTTTAATTAACTTCCTGTCTGTTTTCTAGGAAATCAGGTTTATAATAGGTTTGTGTGAAGGATCGAAATCTCAAATAAAACACGTGTAAACACTGCTTGGGTTCACAGAACAGCTTCATGGCCGTTGGCTTAATTTCACATTTGTAAACTCTTCCCCTGGGCTTCGTCGCCTCTCTCTCACCCTTCCTTTCTGTCCCCTCCCCACATTTTAAATTCTTCCTCGGGAGTGGGATGTTTGGGACTCCCTGGAGGTAGGTAGAGGGGTAGGTGAGCCAGACTGCATTATGTTCCCAGCAGTATGTTCAGCAGAAGGCTTGGGCAAGAAAGACTGTGGCTTCCTTTTCAGACAAAATTGCCCCTTTTCCCCCCAAATGTTAGAATTGGAATAAATCAAAAGGCACCCATCTCCCTTAAGGTTACGTAAAAACCTTTACCGAAAACTTCAGATAAATCAATCCTGCATTATGCTAGGGGTCCTCCCATCTTAAGAGTAAATAAGCCCAGTAAGTGGCTTAAATTAATAAAGAAGACAATTTTGTTGCACATTCAGTAGTGAACAAAAGTGGTAATCAAATTCTGCAATCAGTAATAATACTTGAGAAGGACTCTCTCAGGCACTTACTTTGTTTTTGTTTGTGTGTGTGTATACATGTGTTTTTCCCTTTCAAGGAGAAACTGTCTTTCCACTATTCATAAATAAAATTTGTAAATCCAAGTATTAAACTCCAACAGAAACCCCTGTAAAGTATAGTGTATGCCTCTTTTCACTCTAAACAATTGAGGCAAGTTCAAAATTGACTTGAGATTCAGATTTGCATTTTAACTCCCATAATCTTTTTGATAAAAAAGCACAGTGAACTTTTTGAAGCGCGGTTTTCGTTGACAAGTTAATGCAGTGTCAGTTATTATAGAATCAGGGGCACTCTTCATCTGGCTGATGCTGAAGAGGTTAATAAAAACTTGTGGAATCTGTTGCGGATTTGGGAGCTGCTGGGGCAGAGAGCTGAAGATTAATGTGTGGATTTGCGTTTTCTGGTGCCTGTGTCATAAAAACCCATCTCCGCAATTACACTAACTCCTGTAATACGACCGTGACTAATGGCAGAAGCAGCAATTAAGAGAATCAGCTCCCCCTACTGAACTAGTTGATGAAATAATGTACTATAATTAGTGCAATGAATGTTACAGAATTACAGTATTTTCTTAAAGACATAGGAAGATGTCCAGACTTGCATTCATTTCTGATTACCTCATACTTTTATCGTTAGCTAATTAATGATTCGCTTTTTATAAATATGTTGAGCGAGCGTATTTGTTTAGAAAGGGGCATAATTATGAACAGTTTCTAATTTTGTTGCAGATATACCATAAGTAAAACTCTTTTAGAAATTCGCTTTATTTGCTGTATTTCATGTTGCCTTTTCAGACTGCTAGGATGTTTGTTAGTTCTAGCCATGACAGTCAGTCACTTTACTATCTTGAGATTATATTAAAAGAATTATTTAGGGAACTGTTTTTATTAATTTACATAGCAAATGTGGTATATGTTCAGTAGTAGTTGGGCCAGATGATCTGTCATAAGATCATCTCCTTACATAAAAAATGATAAAAGTTGCAGTGTGTTTTTATAATTCCATGCAAGTAAAGTTGAAAAATAATGACTTGCATTTATAAACAGTATGAAGGAATGTAGTGTAATAAATTTATCACTGAATAAATTTCTTCTTTACAGTATTCTCTAAATTCTTTTCATGTTTAACACAAATAAACATCAAGAATAAAACAACATTTTTAGTTGAGTTGCCAGGGACAACATAGTAAGAAAGCATGTGTTAATGTGTGGCTATTAAAATTCCTATCTTGCTGCCTACCACTTCTCTTTGAAATAAGTGCCTTTTAAGCATTATGCTTCTCAAGGTTAATTAGTGTCTTGCTGAATTATTGTGGCTGAAAGTAGGTAACAAGATGCCTTTTCTCTTCTGTTTAATGCCTTTGTTTCAGAATGCTTGTTCCTATGTATTAAAAATGTCCCTCTAAGGAAATGAGGGCATCTATAGTTTGGAAAAGCACCTAAGGCATAGCGGTCATGCGTCAGGTCTCCCAGTTTAAACCTGCTGTGACTGGGAAAATACTGACCTCCTTTCATAATCACGATTTGTGCCTTTCCAGTTTTTGATAGATCTGAGAGCTGCCGTCCCCCTCTTACAGAATGTTCCATCTGTCAAAGGGTTTCAGGTCCCTGCAGGCTTCTGTTTTGCCTTTCTAGAGACATGTGAGGGATGGAGGGAAGTAGACTTCCTAGGACTGGGGAAGCCACATGTTGTACATCATTCTATAGACTACAGATGTCATTCTTAGTAAGTAGAATGTGGTGTTTTTTTTTTTTCAAGTACGCATCAAATAATTGAGTGACCAACAACTCAAACTTACGGCATAAAATATATACCGAATATACTGAAACTTTTCACATACCTCATCCAGATATCTCCCGCAATTACAATCCTTTCTCTTGCATTTGTTTTCAAGGTGTTCTTTGCAGAAGATGTGGGTTCAAACAAAGGTGCAATCATTGGACTCATGGTGGGCGGTGTTGTCATAGCAACAGTGATTGTCATCACCCTGGTGATGCTAAAGAAGAAACAGTACACGTCCATCCATCATGGTGTGGTGGAGGTAGGTAAACGTGGCTGCATGTTTGCAGGTGAGAGTTAAAGACTGTGAAGAAAATCTTGCTGGGTGTTAGACGAAGAATCATCCAAGTATCTCTTTGAACAAACAATCCATATTGCTGCTCAAGTTGCAGCTATTTTCTTGCTTCTGGTTTTTATTCATTCCAACTTATAACTGCTGTGATCAAGACATTGCGGATATATGCTGCTTCTCAACTTCTTATAATTTGTATTGAAATATCAAAATAATACTAATGGTAGTGCCTGGCTTACGGATATTGTGATTACAGACATTTAAAAGAAAAAATAACAGCAGAAGTCACGAAAAAGGAAGTGGAAGGCTGCTTTTAAAAAAGAATTTTTTTAAGCACACTTATTCCTGGATTTTTTTATCTTAAATAATTTCATTTCTAACTCAAGCCAGGTAATAGTAAATAATTTTCAGTAAAGAGTCTTACCTTTAAAGTCTCACAGAAAATCACATTGTACCAAAAGGCTGAGTGAAATATACAAGGTTGTTCAAGACCTTTAACCTGTCACCCTGCACATCCACCTGAAATATCTTAGTTTCAAGGTGTTAGTGCAGTGGCACTGGAGGTGGACAGAAGACCCACAAAGTGACAATTACATTTACTTGAGACTGTCCAAACACCCCAACCTGTGAGAAACAGGAGTATGTACAACACAGAGGTAGCGAGTTACACCAACAAAATAGAGTAAGCTGCGGGATTCAAATGTGATGCCTTAAACCCATGATACAAAATATCTTAAAATAAAATTAAATGTGCAAATAAGTTCTTTATATGCATTTAAAATGCAGGGTTTAGGGGAGGAACCTCACAGTATATCTATTTTTTAGGAAACTGTTAGGGAAAGTGAATTAATACATCTTGAGAAGTTTAGAATTTTTAGAGCTGAAAGAGATCTTAATGATCAATTAATTGATCTTCTCATTTTCTAGATGAGAAAACAGACCCAGACAGAAGACATGTCCTTTCAATGTCAAATTCCGTAGAGCCAAGTTCACAGTACAGATTTCCCCACATCCTGTCCATTGGTTTTTCCATCAGAGCAAAGTTCATATATTTCCAGTGAGGTAAACTTCTTACTAACCCCAAGGAAATGTGCTCCAAACCATTCTTGATTGTAGGAGGCTAGGAACAGTTTAAATGAATTAAGTTTGTGGCAAAGCCAGAAACCTCATTTAGTTCAGCAGTTGGAACATCCAGGCTCCTTGTTTACAGGAGCTGCTGATGGAAATTGGTTTTGAGTCTTGTTCTCCATGTCCATCCTGGTGTGGATGTGCTAAAGAACAGTGAAATGAATGAATCCAGGAAATAGGTGGCAAGATGTGTAAGAACTGAATGATTGACAGATAGGAGGGTGAGCACATAAATAAGCGATGACAACGTCATGAAGTGTGGGGCACTGCTCTTCATAATAGTATTTCTGAGCTTCTGTCCTTTGAAACAGTATAAGATGTATTATTAGTAGCGTTATTAGCATCAGTAATCTCATTTCTACTCAAAACAATTTTTTTTCAAAAAAAAACAATTTTTTTTTCATTTTTCATTTTAATTCCATGTTTGAGAAAAAAAAACTGTTTTCATACTTGAATAATTCAAAAGCCCATTTAAATATTTTTAATATAATCATACATTTTAATGGCCTTGAACTGATGAATCTACCCAAGCGGTGGCTTCCTTTTTATCAAAGTGCCCGTCTTTGGTGCCAAAGGACAAAGAGCCTATATTGGTTTGCTCAGGCTGCCATAGCAAAGCCACAGGGTGGCTTAAACAACAGAAATGTATTTCCTCACAATTCCTGAGGCCTCTCTCCTGGGCTCATAGGTGGCCTCCCTGTGCCTTTATATCACCTTCCCCTGTGCAGGTCTGTGTCCTAATCTCCTCTTCTTGTAAGGACACCAGTATTAACTGCATAAGGTCCACACCAATGACCTCATTTAACCTTAATTTCACCTTTAAAGACCCTCCAAATACAGTTATATTGTGAGGTATTAAGGATTAGGTTTTTAGCATCAGAATTTGGGGAGGACACAGTTCCGCCCATAACAGAGGCCAGTGATGCTGGGCGGTAAAACAAGGCATCTCAGGGGCTCCTTGCCGTGATTGCCATGATTGTGCATGAGACTTACCAGGTACTGATTTCAAAGGACACATTCCCCAGGTCCCACCCCAGACCTAGGGAAACAGAATTTCTAAATAAGAGGCTGGAAATCTGAGTGTAGAAAATGTTCGCAGCTGAATCAGACATGCAGTCAGTTTTGAGAATCACTGATGTATATATAGTATTACCACTCCTGCCTCTTTGTTGTCTAAGCAAACCGTAGGGAGTAGAAAATGGTATCTCCTTGTCTCCAAGCTCACTAGTCTCTCCCTAGTCACCTTTTAAGCCTTCTTACAGCTGCCTAGGTTAAATGTCTCCTTGGTTTTGGAATATTAGAGCAGTTGATGCTTTAACATGAGTTCTGAAAAAAAAATAATTTTTAAACCAGAAGGCATCCTTGTAGGGAGGGCAGTCGATCAGCCCTCCTCTTGGTATTTATTTTGTATTTATTTTGTTAGCTACTTGAGAGCAACTAGGAACCTCTAGAGTGACTGCCCCACCTCCTTTTGTGTTTCTTTTCTTCATTTCCTCTCACTTCCTTCTTCCTTAAAGTAACGATGTTGTCAAGAGCCGGGAAACCATCCCTTTTTCCCTGGAAAGGCCTTCCTTTCTCTCCATTCCTTAGGTAACCCTTCCTCAAGCTCCATGTTGAGCCAGTGTTCAACACAGAGCTTGAGGAACCTCAGGCTAACTTCATTTAAGGTGCTTGTCACCATCCCTGCCCTCAGGAAGGTGATAGTCTAGCTGTGGTGGTTGCACTTAGACACAGAGAGCTGCAACCCAGCCTAGACACCTAGGGTGCCTCACGTGGTCTGGGTGATGCAAGGTGCTGGGGGGTTTCAACATGATCGCTCGCAGAATCTACGCCGAACGAAGTGATCCTCCCACACACATTTCTCTGCCTGTCTTAGCAGGCTGTCACCCTCAAGGACGTGGAAATAAGTTTATTGCCAGCTCTGGTTAACCTATTTCATTAATGAGTAACCTTATTTCACTAAGAACAAAAATGAGTAAATGGATATTCCCAGATGGATGGGTCTAAGTCTGTCAGAACAGAATACAGTCACACTTCACGCCATCTGTGCATGAAGGAGAAATCACGACAAAAGCCTTGGTGTCCAGGAAATTGCTCCTTCTTAGAGGAAAAGATCCCTGCAGAAGATCACAGAGGTGTGGAAGTGAAAGCAAGCCCAGCACTTGTATTAATAGAATCGTTACCCGGTGGAAATGAGCAGTTGCTAGTTTTTGTTTTGAAAAACTAAGTAATAAATATTGATTTAATGACTTGCTTAGTCATAAATGGCCAGAGATTCAGTCTGTAAATCATTAGCCACGGTTTCCCAAGGAGATGAAAGTGCTTCATTTGTGGTCTGTTATTCTGTTTCCCAAACGTGCACACCATCTCTGGTGGCTGAGTATCCCAGCGCCTGCTGAATTACCCACCATTATCCTGCTGTAATCAGGTTCTGCAAAGCCCATTGACCCCAGGTTCTGTTTAGTAGCAGACGGGCCTTTTCTACACTGATGTCAGTTGACACTGAATATTTTTAAATATATATTGGAGTAGTATGTCCCCTACTTCTCGTCTAATAAGAAGGGGGGGGCACAAATTCTCTTTATTGAAGGACATAAACAAATTTTTCTTTCACAGATCTGATAACGAGAACACCAGAAGTCTCCCATCCCCGCCCCCAGTCATCTTATGAATGATCTAAAGAAGAGAGTTGCTTATTTAGCTTTTTATGGAGATATGGCATATGACTCTTTCTAACGAATGTGCTATCAGATTGGTGACATTATAAAAATAGGTCCTTATGGGTCCTTTCTTCCTGGCAAAAAGTCAATTTTTAGTGGAGGCACCTAGCAACCGCTATAGCAGTCAGACAGATTGGTCAGGTTAAATTGGAAGCAATGGTAAGAAAAAGTGAAGGTGGACTCAGAATCTTCAGGTGGCTGGAAGTGAACTGCAGAAGGAGAAATTGGAAGGTCAAAGGAAGTCCTCAGCATAGCGGGAGGGTTCCAGGGCATGCCTGAAGAATTACTTGATGTAGGCACTAAATATCACTGAACTACTTATAAAGAGATGGAAATATAATGAAGAAAATGAACATGTATACTGTAGAGTAGAAAACCAATACTGCAAGGTTGCTAGAAGGGATAAGCCATTTGCTTGAAAACGTCATTGCTGTTCTCTTTGCTTGTGCTTTTCCTTCCCATGTTCCTGGTGTTTCTGATGTTCTTACACTCTCCGGTTATTTTGCATGTTTAGTTTATCTTATCCTCCATTCTTTGTCCACCTAGATGACCTGAAATGGAAAGTCTTAGGGGCCGGGATTCTGTTGTTGGGCCATGCATAAAGGGACACCCATCAACACACATCCTGCTGATTACTATACATAATAAAATTAAAATACCATGTCCACTGGCCCTCCTCCAAGCTTAAAGTACCTACATGAGAAACAGGATGGCAGGGGTATCTAGAAATTAAGGAGAGACCCAAATAGATTTTATGTCTACAGTGTAGTGGTTGCGCTATAAATTCTTCTGGATATAGTGAAGGAATAAACAGCTCCAAAGAGTCAAGTTCAGGGAGAAAGGGGTAGGAAGAGGGCATTAGCCAAACAGTAGTCAAAAGTTCTACTCAAGGTCGTATTAGGACCAGATGAATCAGGCTCTTTGGGCTCAGTTCTCAGTGTGTGTCAGCAGCAGTGACCATGGAAGTCCAAGCTGGGGTGCAGCGCAGGGGCCCCGGGGTCTCTAACAAAGATAAAGACTTCATATCAGTCACTGCTCCCATCGAGTCCAGAAAGTCCAGAGAGGGGACGCTCAGAGGTGCTGTGCTGGGTCGGTTTTCATCTCAGCAAGTGACACATGTTCCTGCCCTGGGGAGCAGATGGGGATTCTGTCCCCCACTCCATTATTCTATGGTTTCTTCCAGAATAAGCACCACTGGCTACATCTTCCCCCAGCTCCATTTGAAGGGAAATAGTGAGTGACAGATGGCTGAGCCTTGTTGGGATGGAAGGCTCCCCCTTACCTGCTGCCCTTCCTTCAGTGGTAGGTTTATCCATGGACATGAGTACTGTGTTTCATTTTTAGCTCTTGAGGGATTGGGAATAAAAAGATGCAATCCACACTCCTTGGGTGCCATGTTGTAAAGGCAATCCCTTCTCCTGTAGCTCCTGAGCCCTCTGAGGCCTGAGGGCCAAGCTGCCCCACTTCAGGACTGACAGAACAGGTGCCCTCCCAGCAGCAAAGGGTCCTGAGGATTAGCAAGTAGAAAAGAGGCCTAGAAAAGACAGGAAAGTTAGCTGCCTGACTTGCATACAGACTCTGAGCCTTGCATTTACTGGCAGGGCTCTGTTAAAGAGTTGAGCTTTGGCCTTTGAAGAGAAGATCAACTATTAAGTTGCCAGGTGTTCCCCTGCCCTTGAAGAATGCAGCCAGTATGTGGGTTGACGTGGCTCCAGGGGGAGATACAAGTTTAATACTCCAACAATCAAGCAGCGCTATGTTTTCTTCTACACTCAGAAACATAGCAGCTTTGTGCTTGATCTCCTCGGCAAGATTTTTTTTTAATCTCCACATTCTTTGAAATCTCAGTTAAGAGGTGGCACAGCGCGAAAAGAAGCCCAAATTCAAATGGCAGACAGGCTGTTTCCTGCAAGCAGATTTGGAGAATGAATGAAACCTCTTGTAATTGGTGCTGACCTTTTTTTTTTTTTTTTTTTTTTGCGGTACGCAGTCCTCTCACTGTTGGGGCTTCTTCGGTTGCAGAGCACAGGCTCCGGATGCACAGGCCCAGCGGCCATGGCTCACGGGCCTAGCCGCTCCGCGGCATGTGGGATCCTCCCGGACCGGGGCACGACCCCGTGTCCCCCGCATTGGCAGGCGGACTCTCAACCGCTGCACCACCAGGGAAGCCCGGTGCTGACCTTTAATGGTGGCGTTTTAACTTACAAGTCAGTGGCTAATGACACAATTGCCCATTAAAGCAAGGTGACCTCATTTGTTGACAACAGAGCAGATCAAAGGAAGAGAAAGGGATGAGAAAACACCAGTGATTATTCCCCCGGGGCCAGCGATGGTGAGCGTCCATTTGAGCCCTGTTCTCTGAGGGGAATTTTACGTCTTTTTATTCCAGCTGCCTTGAGATTAGCCAAGGTGATCATTCCAACTCATGACCAGACTGAAAGGTGTCAATTGGTCCATGAGGTGGAGTCATACAAAGTAACCTTGGGGGAACCAGATTACTCCAGTTTTATTGAGATATATTGACATATAACACTATTAAGTTTGCAGCATGATAATTTGATATATGTATATATTGTCAAATGATTACCAAAATAAGTTTAGTTAACAACTATCACTTGACATAATTACAATTTTTTTCTTGTTATGAGAACTTTGAAGATCTGTTCTCTTCGGACTTTCAAATATACAATGCAGTATTGTTGACTATAGTTACCATGCCCCACATAACATCCCCAGAACTTATAACTGGAAGTTTGTGTCTTTCGACCATCTTCACCCATTTCAACAACTCTGCAACCACCAGTCTGCTCACTGTATCTATGACTTGGGTTTTTTTAGATTCCACGTATAAGTGAAGTCCTATAGTATTTGTCTTTTTCTCTGTCTGACTTATTTTGCTTAGCATAATGTCCTCAAGGTTCATCCATGTTGTCACAAACTGCAGAATTTCCTTCTTTTTTATGGCTGAATAATATTCCATCATGTGTGTATCACATTTTCTTTATCCATTCATCCATTAATGGGCACTTAGGTTGTGTCCATGTCTTGACTGTTGTAAATAATACTGCACTGAACATTGGGGTGCAGGTATCTTTGCAAGATAGTGATATCATTTCCTTTGGATACATACTCAGAAGTGGAATTGCTGGGTCATATGGTAGTTCGATGTTTGGTTTACTGAGGAGCCTCCATACTGTGTTCCATAGTGACTGCACCATGCTTTCCGTCTAAATTATTCATTAGCCGGTGTGGTTTAGTCATGGTGTATCAGTCGCCCTCCATCCCTAGACCTAGTGTCCTAGCACCAACACACCCACTCTCTGGTGTTTGTCCTTCGTCGGGTTCGGGGGAAAAGCTGCTTCAGGAGCTAGATGTTACTTTGCAGCCCTGGACAGTGGAGAACAGGCCTGTGGCATTCTGGAAATGATGAAGGGACCCCGATCTCATCATGTACAGAATAGAAAACATCCCGTTGAAAGAAAAGCCAACTTCTGGACAGCACACCTTACCCTTTCCTGTGGAAGACATGCGTCTTCACTCTGATTAAATTTGTGTTGATTTTCTCCATCTTCCACTGGTTTTACAGAAGTTTTAAAGCAATTATAACAAAACTAAGCTTTCATTTATTCAGCAAAGAGTTAAGTATTTGCTTCCTCTCGTCTGTGGACTATTTGAGGTACAGCAAATATAGTAGAAACCTAAACATCCCCCCACACACCCCAACACACACCTGGCCCAGCCTGCAGAGAGTAAATAAGTGTAGCTCTGGCCTAACAGTGACACTGAGGGAAAGAACACAAGTTTACAACTGCTGGCCTGAACTTGGAGGGGAGCCACCATATCACAGAGGGAATCTCTTTAAACCTTAGGATGACATACTTTTAGAATCTTAGTGTTACGTTAAAAAATAATAATAATCTGGAACAGCATGTTCTTTCTGTGTCTTTTAATATCTTTTGATATACCTATATCATTATTTTAATTAAAAGAGTCTTTCTTTAACATCTTAAATTTAGTGAACACGGAGACAAACTAAAACGAGCTCAGGGAGATATTCAGCAGTCTTCCTTTCTACTTTGCTGAATCTCTCTCCGTAATACTGTTGGCTTTCTTTTCTAGCTTAACACCACACTTTTCAAGTAAGGGAGTCTTTCTTGGAAGCCTTTTGTCTTTTTTCGAGCCAACAGGGGAAGAAAAAAATATTTATTGCCCTAGATGTATCCAGTTACTATTCATTTGGGGAAGCAACCAATGAGCGCTTCGCAAGCAAAGCCAGCAGGTCAAGGTTTTAAGCGCCACCTAGTGATAAGTGGAGCATCTGCATAACTGGTGGGCACAGGCGTTCTGCTCTATGTCAAAGTGGTGAAGAAAGAGGGAAAATTGTGGGTGTTCTCAAATCTTGGCAAGAGGAGAGTACAGTGCACCTTATCTTTTTACTGCTTCTCTGTGTGCACTCTTAAAAGATTGCTTTTCTTAACGCATTTGTCCTCGTTCTTGCTTTGCAGGTTGACGCTGCTGTGACCCCAGAGGAGCGCCACCTCTCCAAGATGCAGCAGAATGGCTACGAAAACCCAACTTACAAGTTCTTTGAGCAGATGCAGAACTAGACCACCACCGCAGCAGCCTTTGAAGTTGGACAGCAAAACCATTGCTTCACAACCCATCGGTGTTCATTTAGAGAATAATGTGGAAAGAAACAAACCCTTCTGTTTTATTATTTACTCATTATCGCCTATCGACAGCTGTGCTGTAACACAAGTAGATGCCTGAACTTGAATTAATATACAAATCAGTAATGTATTCTCTCTCTTCACATTTCGGTCTCTCCACTACATTATTAATGGGTTTTGTGTACTGTAAAGAATTTAGCTGTATCTAACTAGTGCATGAATAGATTCCCTCCTGATTATTTATCACATAGCCCCTTAGCCAGTTGTATATTATTCTTGTGGTTTGTGACCCAGTTAAGTCCTACTTTGAAATATGCTTTAAGAATCGATGGGGGATGCTTCATGTGAACGTGGGAGTTTAGCTGCTTCTCTTGCCTAAGTATTCTTTTCCTGATCACTATGCATTTTAAAGTTAAACATTTTTATGTATTCCAAATGAGTTAGAAGATTTTTTTTCCACAATGGCATTTTACTGTACAGATTGCTGCTTCTGCTATATTTGTGGTATAGGAATTATGAGGATACACGTTTATTTCTTTGTGCCTGTTTTATGTGCACACATTAGGCATTGAGAATTGAAACTTTTTTTGTCCACGTATCTTCGGATCTTTGATAAATAAAAGAATCCCTGTTCATTGTAAGCACTTTTACAGGTGGGGGAGGGTGGGATGGGATTGCTCTGCTGGTCTCCAATTACCAAGAATTCTCCCCCAAAATTTTCTGCAGGATGATTGTACAGAATCATTGCTTATGACCATGATAGCTTTCTACACTGTATTACATAAATAAATTAAATAAAATGATGCTGGGCAAGAGTTTTCTTTGAAGAATGACTATGGATGTTAAATACTCAAAGTAACTTTGGGTGGGGAAGAAGAGGTAGATTCAGTTTCTTTTACCCAGTCTGAAACACTTTATTTATGATACCAAAAAAAAAAAAAAAAATGAAAGTGGAAGGGACAAAATCAGGGAATGCGGAAGGCAAGCCTAGACAAACCCTTTGAGATTTGTCTTCAATTTGTATAAAACGGTGTTTTCATGTAAATAAATACATTATTGGAGGAGCGCCATTGTGCTGGTGTGAATGATTCCATGGTAACAACCTTCTGATCCTTGAGTCATCGGAACACTGCTAAGAACATTCTAATGCTGGGCATCCACACCTGTGGTGTCTTAGCTATAAGTCTGAGCAGGAAATCGGGGCCAACAGGCAACTCCCAGTGCTAGTAAAATACTTCATAGACCTAATTCAGTTTTTACTTGGTCCAAACTATTTTGCTGCCATATCTTCGTCCTCAAGTTTGTCCCTGTCTTAGTCCATTCAGGCTACTATAATAAAGTTATAAGCTACTGGGTAGCTACTGGGTTTCTCATAGTTCTGGAGGCTGGATGTCTGAGATCCGGGTGCCAGCATGGTCAGGTGAGGGCCCTCTTCCAGGTTGCAGACTTCTTGTGTCCTCACTTGGAAGGGGCTAGGGCCTCTCTGGAGCCTCCTTTACAAGGGCACTAATCCCATTCATGAGGACTCCACCGTCATGACCTAATCACCTCCCAAAGGCCCGACCTCCTAATGATCACATTGGGCATTAGGACTTCAATGTGAAGTTTGGGAGAACACAAACATACAGGCAGATTATAACAGCCCCTAATAAGATATGAAGAGAAAAGTTCTAGGGAAATAAAAGAAGACCAGCTGATAGCTATCGATAAAGCAGGATTTCTCAACCGTGGCACTTTTGATATTTTGTAGGGAGTAATTCCTTGTTTTGAACATTGTAAGATGCTCAGCAGCATTCCTGGTCTCCACCCACTTCATGCCAGTAGCACTCCCCAGTTACAATCATCAAAAATGTCTCCAGACATTACCAGATGTCCCTTATGGGGGAAAAATCATCCCCATTTGAGAACCTCTGCTCTATATCTATTTTAAAACAATGTCATGTGTACTGTACATGATTTCTTTTTTTGTTTTTGTTTGTTTTTGTTTTGCGATACACGGGCCTCTCACTGCTGTGGCCTCTCCCGTTGCAGAGCACAGGCTCTGGATGTGCAGGCTCAGCGGCCATGGCCCACAGGCCCAGCCGCTCCACGGCATGTGGGATCTTCCCAGACCGGGGCACGAACCCGCATCCCCTGCATCGGCAGGCGGACTCTCAACCACTGCGCCACCAGGGAAGCCCTGTACATGATTTTTAATTGGAGAAGCCTGGTCAACTTCTATTCCAAAGGTCTAAGAACACGTTGACCCTGGTGTTTTTGCTGTGCTGTGCTTGATAACGGGAACATGAGAACCAGCCAGCACCTTTTAGCCTTAAATAGTAACCTTTTAAACACTAAGCACAGAAAATTAATCAAAATTGTTTCATCATGTCACTATGCAGTATGAACAGACTCAATTAAAACTCATCTGGGGCCTCCCTGGTGGCGCCATATCTTTCATATCTCCTATAGTTACTGAGTGTATTGTATTTACTTCTATGAGGGAAGGACTCTTGGCCTGTCGGCGGAGGGGAGTTATAGGAAGCTTTGTATTTTTATTCTAGTAGTTACTGTTACATTTATTTTTCCAATGCTCTTAATCCCTTTTTTCTTAACCTTTTGCTACCTGTCTTTTCTAAATGACATTCTTTGCCTCCCACTTATCTATACAGCAATCAGTGGGCTTACTCTCTTTTCCCCCTTTTCTCTCTCTCCTCCCATTTTTTTGGTTGTGTTTGTTCTACTTTATCGGTACATAAGTGTTGACATGTTTTTTTTCAGCCCATGACCTCCGCCCCCCATGTTAGTCTTAGCCCTGCAGTTGAGTATGTGGATCTCTCCATCAGTCTTTTATTCCCAGACATCTTTAGGTAGGATGGAGCTCACCCTCCAGTCAGTTCCTCAGCAGGAGCACATGGGAACAGTGTCCTGGAGTTCTAGCAGGTTCAAAACCGATTTTCTAGGACCTTGAAATTTGAAGTGCAGCTTGTTTATCCTTAAGTTTCTTGAGAATGCTGCACCACTGTTTCCTTGCTTTGTATGTTATTTTTAGAAATCTGAGGCCAAATTAAGATCATGCATTTTGCATGATCACTCCCTCCCCTACAGTGACTACACAAGTCAGGAAAGATCATAAAAATCACTGCTTTGGTTGCTGGTGGACCCCAAGGCTCTGTCTTCGGGTTTCTTTCCTATACACTTTCTCTGAGTAATCTCAGCCACCTGGAAAGTGTTGGCAATAGCTCATGTGCAAAGCAATAGCTTAAACCTAAACCTCTTCCCTGAGTCCCAGGCCCAGATTCCTATTTTTTGTTTTGATAACATGCATTGTGATCATAAACGCAAGGCATGTGAATTGCAGAAAATACAGAATATAGGAAGAAGAAGGATTCACTCATAATCCCACCATCCAGAGGAAAGTATTGTTAATACCTTTGCATATAGGCTTTTAGTAATTTTAAATTTTGGCTGTGTTGGGTCTTCGTTTCTGTGCGAGGGCTTTCTCTAGTTGCAGTGAGTGGGGGCCACTCTTCATCGCGGTGCGCGAGTCTCTCACTATCGCGGCCTCTCTTGTGGCGGAGCACAAGCTCCAGACATGCAGGCTCAGCGGCCACGGCTCACGGGCCTAGTTGCTCTGCGACATGTGGGATCCTCCAAGACCAGGGCTCGAACCCGTGTTCCCTGCATTGGCAGGCAGATTCTCAACCACTGCGCCACCAGGGAAGCCCCGGTATTTTTTTTTTTTATTGAAGTATAGTTGGTTTATAGTGTTGTGTTAATTTCTGCTGTATAGCAAAGTGACTCAGTTATACACATGTATACATTTTTTTAAATATTCTTTTCCATTATGGTTTATCCCAGGAGATTGGATATAGTTCCCTGTGCTATACAGTAGGACCTTGTTGTTTATCCATTCTAAATGTAATAGCTTGTATCTACTAACCCCAAACTCCCAGTCCATTCCTTCCCTCTCTCCCTCCCCAGTAGAAGGGTATTTTTAATTCTTATCTCTTTAGTCTAATACCAAATTGCTTTCCAAAAAAAAAGGAATTCCCACTCCCATCAGTAGAGTATGTGAGTGCCCTCTCAAAATACCACAAGACTAAGGGACTTGGGTAATGTCATGTATCGCCAAGTTGAAATGAAAAAAAGAGAGACTAATTTTGGCCACATCATACATACCACTTCCCTATTAGGCTGGTCACTCAGGGATAACTCTCTGGTAGAGAATTCTTGAAAGGTCCCTGAGGCCATTCTCTTATTCTCTGTCCCCTAACTCACAAGCATAAGGGCCCTATAGTAATAAGATTTTCTGCATGTAGGAAAAATTGGAGCAGAAATCACTTATTAAATCCCTTGCTTTGATTATATATATTTACTTTGTAGAATACATTTGCAGATCAAATCAGAATATGATGCTCCACTGTGGTTATTTAAGCAACAGAAGCTGTTCACCTTTTCCTGCAACCAGCACATAGCGTCTCATTTCTATCATCACTCAGGTTTTAATTTCCAAAGTAAATCACTTTAATTGTCAATAAGTTTTCTTAGATAATGAAGTATTCTTGGATAACGTGTTTTACACACCTCAGAGCATACCACAATTCTTAACCACCCTGAACTGGATTTTTCTGAAACTGAACTTTGTTTCTCCAAACTAGGAATCTTTCAAAGTGATCTCTAACTTCCCTCTTTTCGTTTGTGAGATGGCCACAGCTGCTTCATTTGCTCATTCATTCATGTAAAGCAGTTATTGAGTGCCTACTGTATGCACTCAGACAATGCCAGAGATGGGGGATGCAATGCTTTAAAAAAAAAGTAGTCCCACTCTTAAGTCTGCAACCATTACCACACCAAACGATGGCTTGTACGTTAACAATTTTTACTTTGCCACAGATCAGCAATTTGGGTAGGCCCAGTGGGAAAGCTCTGGTCTCCTCAACACAGCATCAACTGGGCAGCTCAACTGAAGGCTGGAGGATCCATTTCCAAGATGACGAATTCACATGGCTGGTGAGCTCGTGCTGGCTCTCAGCTTGGAGTTGGGCTGGGAGCCTCAGTTCCCCTCCACCGGTACCTCTTCATACGGCCTGGGCTTCCTCATAGCATGGTGGCAGGGTTTCCAGGGTGAACGACCCAAATAGGAGGGCAGAAACTGTATTGCCTTTTATGCTCTAGTCTCTCAGAAGTTCCATGACATTGCATCTGTCATTCCCAATTCATCAAGGCAGTCACAGGGCCTGCCCAGATCAAGGGGAAGGGACATAGATTCCATCTCTTGATAAGAAGCATATCAAAGAACGTGTGGACATGTTTTAAAACCACTACATTAGAAAAAATATATTCTATTGCAGTAAGTAGCGGTGACAGCCATTCCCCTTTCTTGATCTGCAGAGTGTAATTAACTAGCGACAAAAGACTTATTGGGGAAGAATAGGATGTGGCTTAATTCCCTTGGGTAGGGTGATTTCTTTTTATATTTTCCATTTTGGACCTGTCAGCTCAACTCCAGAATCTTTGCTGTCCTCTGGTCTCTCCATTTAAATATTTAACAGACGTCTCACCCTTGATGCATTCAATGTCAAACTCCAGATATCTTGCTCCTCATTTAGCATTTCCCTTCTCAACAAATGACAACTCCATTCTTCCAGTTGCTCAGGTCAAAAGGCACTGGTTAACGATTCATCTTATTTCCTTGTCTCCTTTAGGTCTTTGATCGAATGTTATTGTTTGGATGATGTTGTACCTGACCATGCCAGTTAAAACTACACTCCCTCCCTGCCCCCAGCATTTCCTACACCCCTTCCCACCATCATTTTTCTTCTTGGTACTGACTCATATGGTTTACTCTTTTATTTGCTATTGCCCTTGTTTCATTCCGATAGAAACTTTTTTTTGTCCATCTTGTTCACTGATGAATCCTGTGCCTAGAACAGGGTCTCACATGTGATGATTGTTCAATGAGTATTTATTTTAAAAATGCATGAATTTAGACCTACTAGAGAATGGACTTGAGGATATGGGGAGGGGGAAGGGTAAGCTGTGACAAAGCAAGAGAGTGGCATGGACATATATACACTACCAAACGTAAAATAGATAGCTAGTGGGAAGCAGCCGCATAGCACAGGGAGATCAGCTAGGTGGTTTATGACCACCTAGAGGGGTGGACTAGGGAGGGTGGGAGGGAGGGAGACGCAAGAGGGAAGAGATATGGGAACATATGTATATGTATAACTGATTCACTTTGTTATAAAGCAGAAACTAACACACCATTGTAAACCAATTATACTTCAATAAAGATGTAAAAAAAAAAGTATGAATTTGACACACTTTGGCAACTAGAACAGAGGAAGGAACAAGGAGGAGGAGAAATGAGAGGAAGGGGGAAAACTTACTCAAATATTATATAAAAACTAGAGAGAAACAGCAGAGCTGTATATCTTGTTATGCTTTTTCAAGATCCGCTGGGAGACTAAATAGTTTTGTTTTCTTTGTTTGTTTGTTTTTTCTGCTATATGCGGGCCTCTCACTGTTGTGGCCTCTCCCGTTGCGGAACACAGGCTCTGGACGCGCAGGCTCAGCAGCCATGGCTCACGGGCCCAGCTGCTCCGCGGCATGTGGGATCTTCCCGGACCGGGACACGAAACCATGTCCCCTAAATCGGCAGGCGGACTCTCAACCACTGCGCCACCAGGGAAGCCCAGACTAAATAGTTTTAAATATTCATAGTACGTTGGCTGGGTCTAAATAAAATGTCTATGTTTGTGTCCATTTCCTATGGTAGTTTCTTCCACGTCAGAAATGGGCTGGGAGGGCCTGGCAGAGAAGATAGGCTTCTCATCAGCTTGTTTGTCAAAAAACAAGCTCCTAAATTGCTTCCATCGTTTTTATTCATTTTTCCAAACCAGAGGGTTTTATCTCCAGCCAGCAATCTTTTCACATCAAGTGATAGAGCTCCAACAATAAGAAAAGGAAAGCAATTGTTTGATGAAAATTACACCTATTATTGAAGAATTTTACTTCAGCTTAGAAGTTATGATAAAAGCTTTGGTGAATTGCACCATGAAATATAGATATTTAATAGGAGAGTTGAAAACCAACAAACTCAGAGAAATAGAAACACCTTGGAAGGATCCAACCAAAGGCAATATTCAGTATAGAACTTTTTTTTTCTGCTAAAATAATAACTTTGATGGACGATATAAGACAAAAAAATTAGATAAGATTTGGTACAGTATAAGACACCAGCAGGGTACAGTGCCAAATTAAGAACAGAAAAAAGGTCTTTAGAAGATAGCAGGTTCTAACATGTATATGTATAACTGTTTCAATAGAATCTTTAATAAGCTTTAGGAATTGAGGAAGCAAAACTGTGTACAAAGAAATGGGCCAAAAAAGATGAGTTACTGGAGATCACACCTAGCCAATTTCAATGGAGATTTATAAGCACATGTCTGGTCTCTCTTGGCTCATTTCAAACTTAGGTCATAAAAGGTCTGCATATATGGAAGGAGAATCTTCTTCAAGCCAAAAGATAATCCAGAAAACAGTGGACTCTCAGCAGAGACATCAGCACCACACTCTGTGAGCATCCCTTGACTGAAGCCAACATGCATGCAGGGCCTGGCCCTGGGACTTTTCTACGAGTCTCTAAAATTGTTTCCAGCTAAAGAGTTTGCATCTTTATCTCCAAGAGAAGAGGAGTGCATTCTACTTGATTTTATGGCTGTCTTTAAAAAATAAATGAAGAACAATAGAATTTTATATATGGCTATTGTGCTTTTTTTTGTTTTGT
The DNA here is from genome assembly GCF_000442215.2 of Lipotes vexillifer. NCBI lineage: Eukaryota > Metazoa > Chordata > Mammalia > Artiodactyla > Lipotidae > Lipotes > Lipotes vexillifer. Next base: position 498,571 of record NW_006793646.1, on the reverse strand, counting down.
TTTGTTAAATAAAACATCTGTGTTCTGTTACTTTTCTGTTCTGGTTTTCTGGGTATTTTTGGTTTGGGGTTTTTTTTTTTTTGCTTTTGCTCGGTTTTCTGATGTTAGAATTTTGTCTACTGTCTATTACAGGGTAAAGAAAAAATTCCCTCTAGCGCACTTTTGAGTGAGTGAGAGAATTCTCACTGTTTCTCCTGGGAAAACACAGGCTGCCAGGAAACAATCACCCGCCAGAGGCATTACTCTACACAACTGCAAATGTCGGACTGCCAAGGCCAGTTTCATCTTAAATCACAGCAAAACGGCATTAAATACATGATTTATTGTTTTCAAATTATGTCAGAAAAAGACCAACTTTAAGTTGCTAATAAGTTAAAAAGTCATCTCTCAATAGGCCACACAGATAGGGACTGAGATAACTATCCTACATTATCTTCATGCTGTGAAATTCCCTATCCCAATCCCAATATGATTTTGTTGAGCCAAAAGAATGAGGTTTTGTTTCTAGTTTTCACTATGATGTACAGCAGAGCATACGATTGTTGAAAGGGCCAAAGAGGCCAGCTTGAGACTAAAAATCACTAATGATGCTTTACTAGAAGAAATTTTTAAAAAATTATCTGGTTCTAACCATTTTATTGTCTAAAAGGCAAAAACTCAAGAAAAAGTAAGTAAGGAAAGAAACTACATATCGTGGTGGGATTCTCCCCCACTTTTTAATTTTTTTATTATTTTTAAATTTTTTTTATTTTTTGCGGTACGTGGGCCTCTCACTGTTGTGGCCTCTCCCATTGCGGAGCACAGGCTCCGGACACGCAGGCTCAGCGGCCATGGCTCACGGGCCCAGCCGCTCCGCGGCATGTGGGATCTTCCCGGACCGGGGCACGAACCCGTGTCCCCTGCATCGGCAGGCGGACTCTCAACCACTGCGCCACCAGGGAAGCCCTCTCCCTCACTTTTTTAAAGGAAGAACTTCGTTGTCTCACGTCGACTGAAAAAAATTGCACAACATGAGAGTTGTGAGTTAAGTTTTATTTGGGGCAAAATGAGGACTAGAGCCTAGGAGACAGCATTTCTGATAGCTCTGAGAAACTGCTCTAGAGAGATAGGGGGAAAGGTCAGTATATATGTGATTTTGGTGGATGGGGAGTACATGCAATCAAGTACATATTTTTTGCAGAAGTTTCTGCTACTCTAGTAAAGGTCACTGCTAGTCAAGAGGAGTGGACATCACCATGAAGGATGTTAGTGGTTTTCTAGATATGAGGAGATGCAAGAATTGGGCTCATAAAATCTTCCCCTGAAAATATCTAACTATCTGAAGACCTCTTCTGCTAGTTTTTCCCAGAGCACAGAGTGCCTCATTTCTGCTCTCCACCCCGAACTCCTTTCAGGGGGTATTGAAGGCCAGGAGCGGCAGCGGCTCAGAGTTTAATCCTTGTAGAGGTAGATGGCAAGTACCAATGGCAAGAGTCAATTTGTAGGTGACACTCAGTTAAACCTGCAGCTGCACCGTGGGTCTCAGCTGCTGTGGGTCCCTGCCCTGCTGCGAGGTGCTTACCTTCTTGGTCTGGCCTTTCAGATGTCAAGACTGGAGTCTGTCATACAGAGTGAAGTAAGTCAGAAAGAGAAAAACAAATACCGTTTGCTGGGCTTCCCTGGTGGTGCAGTGGTTGAGAGTCCGGCTGCCGATGCAGGGGACACGGGTTCGTGCCCCGGTCCGGGAAGATCCCACATGCCGCGGAGCGGCTGGGCCCGTGAGCCATGGCCGCTGAGCCTGCGCGTCCGGAGCCTGTGCTCCGCGACGGGAGAGGCCGCAACAGTGAGAGGCCCAAACAAATACCATATGCTAACACATATATATGGAATCTAAGAAAAAAAAAAGGGTCATGAAGAACCTAGGGGCAAGACGGGAATAAAGCCACAGAACTACTAGAGAATGGACTTGAGGATATGGGGAGGGGGAAGGGTAAGCTGGGACCAAGTGAGAGAGTGGCATGGACATATATGCACTACCAAATGTAAGATAGCTAGTGGGAAGCAGCCACATAGCACAGGGAGATCAGCTTGGTGCTTTGTGACCACCTAGAGGGGTGGCATAGGGAGGGTCGGGGGGAGGGAGACGCAAGAGGGAAGAGATATGGGAACATATGTATATGTATAACTGATTCACTTTGTTATAAAGTAGAAACTAACACACCATTGTAAAGCAGTTATACCCCAATAAAGATGTTAAAAAAAAAAAAAAGACTGGAAGGGCTTGGTTCTCAGCAGTTATCTAGAAAGTCAGATGCAAAGCCACAGTGGCAGATGGCCTAACACCTGTGCTTTCCTAGGAGAAGCAATAATTCTCTCATTCACTCAGAAGAGAGCTAGAGAGAGTTTTTTCTTTACCCTGTAATAAACAGTAGACAAAACTCTAACATCAGAAAACTTTGAGGAAAAGAAAAAAAACCCTACAGAACAAAAAAGTAACAGAACACAGATGTTTTATTAAAAAAAAAAAAAAGCACAATAGCCATATATAAAAGAACCCAGAATTAAAGTCCAAAACAGTTCATTCCATTATGATGCAAACTGCTCTGACACCAGTAGTCTCATTATATATACATTTTATTAAACTAATTTCAATGCTATCACTGAGTCATCTGACCATTCATTTTTTATTGCTTGTGCTAATGGATTTTGTAGGTGGTGGATTAGTCGCATTTTAATGTCCAGCGGCAAAAGATGAAAATATTTTGATGACAGTAATGGATGGAAAAGCATCCTGCTGCTAGCTTCAGACACAGAATTATGTGATTTTTTGTTTTAATGTATGTTGCCTTTGCTGGTTTAATCACTTTGACAATAACAGACCTCAGTTGCACAGAGACTTTTCCCAAACAACCCAATGTCTCTTGAATAATATTTTTCTCTGTACCATCCCCTAAATCTTTCCTAAAATTTCCTTAAAATTACAGAGAAGTCTGGCAAACATATATGGTTCACTGCACATAAATCTATTTAACTTTCATATATGAGTGGATTCACTTGAAGGAAAGAAAATAACACTGATCAAAATAATTCTTGGTTAAAAGTGGCAGAAGTTTGAGGGGAATAGAATGAAAATTCTGGGCTTACAGACCAGCCAAGGCTGCAGAATATTTTCTCTGGCTGCCCAGCAGGTAAGTCTCCCCACCTTAGTGTGATAAAATATTGGATCTTACCCACAACCAGTATAATGTTTCCTGTAGTGGAAAGAAAGGAAAGCTTGGCAGGCACAATGGCCTGGGTAGATCTTGTCTTTTCTCTCCCTGTGGTGGAGTGGAGTCTTCAGAAAGCAATGCAAATGCTGTAGACCTTCCAGAAGTTAATGAAGTAATTATCCGTTCTCATCTACCAGCGCGGAGCCTTTTCAGATTAAATTCCGCTGGGCCAGAGGCTCAGACTGCCCCTGCCATACAGAACCCAGCTATTTCTAATCATTTTACTGGCTGTGAGGGTCCAATGGGTATTTAAACAACCCGGACAACAGACCACAAAGGGTTTCTTTCCCTTTTTTTTTTCTTTTTTTTTGGAGTGAGTAGGGAGCAGTATGGTAAGGTAAGTAGAGAGAGCTTAGAGACACCATAAGTGACTCTTGTAAATAAATCTTTTCCACCCTGAATAGCAAACTGATCCATGAACTTTTCACCTTCGACTTTTTCCTTCATTTCTTCAGTCAATAAAATCAAGGCATTTTCTGCCAACAAACCTCTGTAAGCAAGAAAGTTCAACACAAAACTTCTAATGGATTTTTCTTGTACTCCCCAGGGAAGAACATCCCAGGAAGGATTTGTCTATTGTCGTGAAGAACACGAAACCACTCCTGTGTGTTTGCCACTGATTTGGGAGACAGCAGGGCTGGATGGCACTGACCCCAAACCAAGAGCTCCCTGTAAGATGCCACACCCATTTTACACACACACACACACACACACACACACACACACACACAGCAAAACAAAGCTGGAGACGTACACTGACAAGAACCCATGAGCTAGAAATGAGACCCTTCATATGAATCTTCTCGGACTTTTTTATAAAGAAATATTTATATTTCTCTTTGCCTTCAGTTTGAAATAGTCACCATTATCTAAGCATTGTGAAAATCACTCTAACAAACCAGAGGCTAGAGTTTGGAACCACCTTGAAATAAATGTCTAAGCTGAACATATTATCTCCATTATATAATGTATGTTATAATGTATAATATAATGTATACATATATATGTATATATAATGTACATGTAATGTATATATAATATACATATATGCTCTCCATTATATATATATATATGGGTTTTTTTAAATAAAGGAATGGTATTAACTAAAAAGGAGCTATACCTCTTATTAAGTAGAGCATATGCATGGGCATGTGATAGATTTAGGTGATTAATATAAGCCCCCATGAGAAGATTTTGAGAGTTCTTAATACAGAAACAACAAGCCAAGATTCTGAGCTCCAGGCTAAAACAGTGGCATTCAACATCACAGAGGCCCATGCTAATGAGAAGGTAGAATCCAGCTAAAAGAAGCACAGGGTTAGAGAATGAGTCTATTTCCCAGGACTGCCTATTATATGTGGATCCCTCTCCAAAATTTGGTTTTACCTTTTCTGAGGTGGCAAAGTGGAAATCTAATGCAATGAGAAAGAAAAGAGTAACAATGGCACCATCAGCTAGGATACGTTATTTTAAATTTGAAACAGCACTATATTCTTGATTTTTATAATTGTGCTATGATTACATGTAAGATGTTAGCATTAGGGGAAGCTGGATGAAGGGTATACAGAGTGCTCTTTCGTATTTTTGCAGCTTTCTGTAAGCCTAAAATTATTTCAAGGTAAAAGATTTTTAAAAAACCAGTATTATATGGTACAAGATTTTTTAAAAGAAGTTTGTAGGGGTGTATCAAAGTCCAGAGTCTTTATGAGCTGGTCTGTCTTTTGGATGATTATCATAATAAACCTTGTGGCCACTATTTATAAAAAGTTAAATACTCTTATGGAGACGCAATAGCTATTGCCAATGAAAACCTCAAAGTGTCCCAGTTTGAATCAATTTAAACTGAAATGACACAAAACATAAAGTAAGAAAGAAGCTGTTGATGGAGAACAACGAAATTTACCAGATAACCCAGAGACTGAGAAAGAAAAGTTAGACTCACTGTTAGCATGTATTTTATTAGCAGCTGTAAGAGTAAATTAATTTGGCAAAAATGGAAGGAAATAGACATCTTTGGTTCCCTGTACTTTACACAACTAAAAAAAAGTTGCTCTCCATCTGGTTCTATTGATACAAGAATGAAATCACTAGCCACTGCAGTCGACCTTCAACACACCCTGAAAGGAGTTCAGGGCAGAGTTCAGGAATGAAACACTCTGTACTCTGGGAAAACTGGCAGAACAGGCCTTCAGAGTGTTAGATATTTCAAGAGAAAATTTTATGAACCCCAATTCTTGCATCTTCCCATACTTAGAAAAGCACTAGAGCCGTTAACGAAGATGTCTGTTCCTCATGACTCGCAGCAGTCTTCTAGAGGTGTGCTTGGTTGCATTAACCACTTCGCTAAAATCATATATATGGACCTGCCCCCCTTATCTCTTTGGAACAGTTTCTCAGCACTGAGAGGCTGTCTCCTGGGCTATAGTCCTCAGTAAGACAATGAATAAACTTGACTCACAGCTTTTAAGTTGTGCGTTTTTTTTTTAAGTCCACACTTTTTACATGGTCTTTGTAATATGCTTCTTACCAGTTTGCTTACTTTTAACTACCCCTTCATTTCCCCTCAACACACTAATTTTGAGCTTTCATTAATGTTTACCATCTCTACAACATGGCAATAACATTAAACAATTTGCATGGAGTACTTTAACATAAACTTTTTAATTTTCTATACTACTAATCTTTTATCATCTCTACTATTATATCTTTTATCATTTGATTTTTAAAATAAAAAATCAATAAATTGTATTTGTTAAGAAAACAAATACATTTTATTCTAAATACTCTTATACAGACATACCATATACCTTGGCATTCTCAATTATTCCCTAATTATTAAAATTTATAACTAACCCTAAATGCATGTTCTGTTGCCCAGAACTGTGGCTCCAAAACTCATCTGGGAACCAGAAAAGAAGTGGAGGCAGAGGTTGGAGAGAAAAGCAAAACTTTTCTTTTATAGCATTTCCAAATCCTTGAACAGCAGAGGGATCATTACATTCTTGTTGACACCTTTGCAGGTAATATACAAATAAATGGATGAATGAGTGAAATTTCAAAAGGTTTGCCACGTGAATGGAAAATGTTGCCTGCCATATCAGTAAACAAAGAATGTCACAGCCATCAAGCCAGTACAGCCGTCCCTACAGTGAGCCCTGAAGGAACTCAGGATGGGAAAGAAGTGGGTACTGGCCATAGATAGCTAAGGTGCATATCAAAGGAATGATTTCAGTGAGCCCAGACTCTTGCATCTTCCCATAGGTAGAAAAGCAGTACATTCCTTAACTGACATACCTGGTTTTCAATGAACAGTAATATTTTGATGTTTTGATTACCTGGTCATTGTTGCAAAAACTCCTATCTATCCTGGCTCCTCCCTGACCTCTTTGGAGCTGTCCCTCAGAGCTATCTGAGAAGCTGTCTCCCGGGCTTGAAGTCCTCAGAAAGTCTGCCAAATAAAACATAATTCTCAACTTTTAGATTGTGCGTTTTTTTTCAGTCGACAGCCACAAGGAGGCACTCTGAGGGCGATGGGAAAGGGAAGGGCTGACTCAACTGCTTAGCCTTGTCCAAACTTGCAGAAAAGTGACAAATGAGCAAGTAATTTTAGAGGAAAAAAGTACAGATTTTCTTAGACAACATGAGCCAATGAATGAATGAAAAGCAGAGAAACTGCCAATTAGCTAAATATTTGCAAAATGAGAGTTTCCAGCTATTTGAATATTCTGCTTAATCGACCTTAATCAGATTTGGATCACCCATGTAAAAAAAAAAAAGGCAATCAACAACATTTGATTCTTATTGAATAAAATTTGGTCTTTGTTTAGTTATTTAATAGAACACTGAGATATTACAAAGCTTTTGTGTGATTTGTTCCTTTATTTAACACATTTATTGAGGACCTACTATGTTCCAGGTACTGGGGAGAGAGCAGTGAATAAAACTGACAAAACACCCGCCCTTGTGGACTTAACATTCCAGTGTTAGAATGGTAAATATCAGTTATCACACAGATGCTCAGAGAAGTGGTTCTAAATTTCTTTTAGTTCATGGGCTACTTGAGAATGTGTTGGAAACTGTAGGCCTTCTCTCTTTAAAAAAAAATAAATAAATAATAAATAAATTAATAAATTAAATAAATAAAATAAATAAATAAATAAAAATAAATAAATAAATATAAATAAATAAATTTTAAAAAATAAAAAATAAAAATATATATATGAACATATATATACGATTCAGTTTATTTCAATATCAACTGTGACTATTGTTGCCACGACCTCTGAGATTTCAGAGATTTTGCTCTGTTTTTTGAACCTATAATTCATTGATTTATTAGAACAAGAGACAGATAAAAATTGGGCTATGTTTGCTAATTCCAGGTTATTTCAAAGAACCACTGAGCTGTCTTCTGGAATGCTAATGTTTAACGTATGACTTATAAAGACAGAAACCCACTGGCCTTTGTTTTCTTTGAGTCATATTGTTGAATCATTCGGTATATTCCATTGACTGTCCATGCCTTGGCATATTAAACTGGGTTAAGTTCTATTCTAATAAACCAAGTCATGCTTTTTAGCAGAAAACAATTACGAATTGCCCTGAGAGAACGCTGGCTTCAGCCAGAAGAAGAAAAAGCATCATTAAGTTATTTAGCTTTCGGGAGAGCCACATTTAGAAGGCCTATCTTGGGGTTACTAGATATGTCATTTTTAGCATAAGAAATTAGGGCAGGCAACGTTCAGATGAAAGGATAATTAACAAACATACTTGGTTGCTGAGTTGTTTTGTCAAGAAAGTAGGCACTCAGATTTCCTTAACCCAGGCAGAAGAAATTTATTTACCACTAAATCAAATTTATTCACCACTAAAAAGTCATTTACATTTTAAAGTAATGTAAAGAAAAGCTGGTGATCCAGAAAGACCATGTAACTTAGTACTGAGTCAGGTTCCCTTGAGAATACAGGTCAATCCCAGGTGCCAAGGGGAGGTGGAGGAAGGAGGTGAAGAGGGTGAAGATCATCAAAGACTAAGCTATTGGATTTTAGACTAGTCCACATCCCCTTTTACTATACTCATTGCAAGCATTTTGTCATGCTCAAAAAACAAAGCCATTGCAAAAAAGCTAACCATCTCAATCTCCGTTTCTCAGTGGGGTCACTAACATAAAAGCTACTGCTACTTAGGTCTAGTTTGCTTGTTTGTTTGTTTTGCTGTACACGGGCGTCTCACTGTTGTGGCCTCTCCCTTTGCGGAGCTCCGGACGCGCAGGCTCAACGGCCATGGCTCCGCGGCATGTGGGATCTTCGCGGACCGGGATAGGAACCCGTGTCCCCTGCATCGGCTGGCGGACTCTCAACCGCTGCGCCACCAGGGAAGCCCTATGGAATGCTTCTGAGTCCCCGCAGTTCTGCCTGGCACTAGCTTGTGAGCGGGTGACTCCTGATCTTCAACTTCCTGCCTCTAATGGCCTCAGCAGACATTCTGTGTTTCTGCCCCAGTCACCTCTCTGCCTCTTTCTCAGAAAAGTCCTGGGAGTTTAGCTATCTTACTTGAGAGATACAGAACCTGCAACCAAAAAATAGGGCTTAATCAAGGTCACCCAGCAGGGATCGCAATTGGGCTTTCTGCCTCTCCCGCACTGGCTCATTACTCACTAACCCCTCAGGGGAAATGTAGAATGTAAATCAGAAATGCCCATCACCTACAGTCCACTAAGTGTGTGAAGGTTAAGTTTAGTCAGGCAGGTGATTTATACTTGTTTATATCCTTTAAAACCAACCTCTACGGAGAATGAAGAAAGCTTTCAGCTAGGATGACAAGGAAGGAAATCAAATATTTTAAAAAGTTCTGTTGTTGTTCTTCTCCAAGTATGAAAATATTATTCGTTTAAAAAGTCTGTATGGGCTTCCCTGGTGGCGCAGTGGTTGAGAGTCCGCCTGCCGATGCAGGGGACATGGGTTCGTGCCCCGGTCCGGGAAGATCCCACATGCCACGGAGCGGCTGGGTCTGTGAGCCATGGCCACTGAGCCTGCACGTCCGGAGCCTGTGCTCCACAACGGGAGAGGCTACAACAGTGACAGGCCCGCGTACCGCAAAAAAAAACAAACAAAAAAAATTCTGTCTTTTCCAACATGGGATGTGGTAAGTAAAAGACTGTTGAAAAAAAAGAAAGTTCTGTAGTCAAGGTCTATGTAAATTCCAGTTATGGCTTATCATTGTGAAAGTGAAATATAAATTATAAACCTAGCAAGTGTAACATTGTTTTTGTAAATAAAGTTATCCATCTTGATTTAAAACAGGAAAAAAATGAATTTTTATGGCTGTATTGGTTTAAAAGACCATTTTTACAACAGTACTGCAGACATTTCGGGCCAGATGATTCTACGTTGGAGGTACTGTCCTAGGCATTGCAGCATGTTTAGCAGCATTCCTGGTCTCCACTCACTAGATGCTAATAGCACCCCTTCTCCAGTCCAGAGAATAAAAATGTCTCCATACGTTGAAAAATGTGCCCTGAAGGGCAAAATCACACCTGGTTGAAACCACTGTTGTTTTTGCCTTTTTTTTTAAAGATAAGGAGCCACTTAAAAGCACCTTAAGTTTTTGCATGAAACTCTCAGGTCCAAATTTTTGATGCTTTGACTTAGCTCATGGAGAAAATCTAAAACTTCTCATTTGAGGGTCTATCACTTTAAGAGAACCTTCCAAACGTCTGTGAATATGTTAATTGCACCAGGCTTGAAGGTTTGGAGAGAGAGGGCAGATATTATATATTTCCTATTTGTGCTACTTACCACTTCCTGGCATGGTGTTAGCATTATAGTATGCTCTGGTAAGTACTTTAATGGATGGATGGATGGATGAATGGATGGATGGATGGACGAATGGATAGATGAATGAAAAGTGAAATAAGAAAGAAATCAATGTAGGGAGATACGGATTTATTTTCTTTGGTTGTCTTTACGTACACTACACCAGGGTACGCAAAGAGCATCTTAGTGATGAAGGAAGGTTGAAGTGTCTAAAAGAAAATCCCAGTGAGCTTCTGAAGTTGTAATTTAAAGGGCCAGGAACACACCGTGTTACTTCGGGTCTCTCATCCATTCTGCAATAAATAATGCTGCCAGGTTAAGAATTAAATCAGTGACTTCCCTGGTGGCACAGCGGTTAAGAATCTGCCTGCCAATGCAGGGGACACGGGTTCGATCCCTCGTCCAGGAAGATCCCATATGACGCGGAGCAGCTAAGCCTGTGCACCACAACTACTGAGCCTGTGCTCTAGAGCCTGCGAGCCACAACTACTGAAGCCCGTGCGCCTAGAGCCTGTGATCTGCAACAAGAGAAGCGACCACAATGAGAAGCCCACGCACCGCAACAAAGAGTAGTCCCCGCTCGCCACAACTAGAGAAAGCCTGAGCACAGCTACGAAGACCCAACACAGCCAAAAATAAAAATAAATTAATTAATTTAAAAAAAAAGAATTAAATCAGCCATGACCCTAGTCAGAGAAAGTAATGCACAACAGTAGGTACATAAATACACCAAGGTGTTAGAGTCTCTTCCACCATTTATATTACTCTGTTTCTTCCCTCCACCTTTCGGGGAAAAACTGCTTAAAGTGGGTCAGCAGATAGTATGATGAAGATGCAAGCTTCTCAGGGCAAGCTCTCAGTTCAAACTACATCTGAGGTTCCAGGCCTGCCTGAGGTCTATAAATGCAAATTCCTTTTCCACAGCAGTAATTTAATATGCCATCTTCTATTGTGGTTGGCCAAGTTTGTCTAAATTCCCCCTTCTGTGACTCTGAAACTTGACCTTGTGGATTTGTTTTTGGAAAATTCTTTTTGTAGCCTGAAATCAGTCAGTTTCCAATTTGAAGATCTCATCTTTAGGCTATATAAATAAACAAAGTTCTGACATGATACCCCCAGTCTCAGTGGGCTCTGACTTTTCTAAAAGAACAAAACTGGGGCCTGTAGAAGGCTAGGGATGGACAGTTCCTAATGTTTCACTTTTGTGGGAGGTATTTTTATTGCTATAGAAGTGAGCAGAATATCCCCACTGGCCCCTTCATTAATAAGTCTGGCTAACACCCCATCTGTGCTGTGAGGAAAATGACGTGTTTGTAATGCATTTATGGCAGGACTAGCTGGCTCCCATAGATAAATGGGAAATCACTCTCTTCCTAACTCCCGGGAGAGATTATTCCTGACTTTTAAATGGCACTCTCTGCTCAGCAGGCCAAGCAAAGAAGAGGAGTTAATCACCCCTTTTAGGGATCAAACCTGAGCACCGAGACGGAGATGGCAAAAAAAGGAAGAAAGCTTTTAGAGCACTGGGAATGTTAAAAACAAACAAACAAAAAAATTAAACATCTAATAGTTGTTAACGAGAAAGAAATTTTCCTCTACCCTTCTAGGTTTTTCTGGCTGGTCTAAGAATTAAATTAACATGATACAGATTAACAGCAGAAAAACAAACAAAAGTTTAGTAACATGTATACATGGGAGAGACCCAGGAAAACTGAGTATCTTGCCAGAATGACTGAACCCTCACCTTAAATACCATTGCCAACTAAAGACAAATGAGCAAGTTGGAGTAGTGGTTTGGGACTTGAAGGGGAGGAAGGAAATTCACACGGAGAGGAAAAAGCAAATGTTTGGTAAACAAATGTTGCTGGGCCATGCAAAGACAACTGACACAGAGAGGAATTTTAACAAACAAATTTGCTAGGTTCCTCCCTGTCTACACACCTAGTTCATTTTATAGTTATCTAACAGGTTTTCTATCCACATTCTTTTAGGCAATTAGGGGGAAGGTCAAAGGTTCTTCCTGAGTCTGTTGGGCCTTAAAAATAGTCAGCCTCAGAGGGAGGGGGTATATGTATATGTATAGCTGATTCACCTTGTTATTAAGTAGAAACTAACGCACGACTTAGTAAAGCAATTATACTCCAATAAAGATGTTAAAAAAAAAATCAGCCTCTGGGAATTCCCTGGTGGTCCAGTGGTTAGAACTTGGCACTTTCACTGCCAAGGGCCCTGGTTGATCCCTGGTTGGGCAACTAAGATCCCACAAGCCACACGGCCAAAAACACAAGAACAAAACAGAGAAAAAAAAATAATCAGCCTCAATTAATCTTCGCACCAAAGAGACACATTTCGGGGTGGCAAATTTTGCTCCCCTTCATAATGTTGCCTCCCACCACTGTGCAGAAGCCCAGCATCTCATCACCCACCTATGTCTTGCACTCTTTTTGTGCATAGTGCCCCAAAGCTCAAAAATGAATAAGACCAGAAGGAGATCAGCCCTTGATCCTCAAAGATTTAAAATCCAGATGTGCAGTGGCAGAGAAATAAGAAATATGCACAAATAACAACAAGACAAGGCAGAATGTGATGGCATGAATGCCCAAACGGCTCTAAGATCCAATAGAATGAGAAAACATATTCATTTTGTGGGGGATGAAGAATGACTTCATGACATGTGAACGGATCTAGATGAATGGATTGAATTTGGACAGGAAGAGATGAATGTATGTGGAGGAGAGGGAGAACTGGATTTCATGTGATGCAGAAAGTGAGCAAAGTACAAATGTGGAAGAGTGCTCAGAAGGGAGAAAGAGAACAAGAAGTCATTTCATACTTGGAGGCTGCATCATTCAGGGTACATTCAGGAAAGATAAATCACATCAGCTATTTTAACAGAGAGAAGTTAATATAAAGAATAGCTAACTGGGCTTCCCTGGTGGCACAGTGGTTGAGAGTCCGCCTGCCCATGCAGGGGACACGGGTTCGTGCCCCGGTCCGGGAAGATCCCACGTGCCACGGAGTGGCTGGGCCCGTGAGCCATGGCCGCTGAGCCTGCATGTCCGGAGCCTGTGCTCCGCAACGGGAGGGGCCACAACAGTGAGAGGCCCGCGTACTGCAAAAAAA
>NW_006793646.1:478322-485375 GCF_000442215.2 Lipotes vexillifer | reverse complement strand
GAGGAGGCCCCCTTATTCAAAAAAAAAAAAAAAAAAAAAAAGAATAGCTAACTAACATAAAATTCTGAACCAGATAAGTGAAAAAGTAGTATTAGTCATATTCAGTACAAACCATATTGAAGCCTGAGGCAAAAGGAAAGGAAAACTTGTGCATCCCAATATACATGCTTTTATGTGTTTGTTTGTTTGTTTGTTTGTTTGCGGTACGCGGGCCTCTTACTGTTGTGGCCTCTCCCGCTGCGGAGCACAGGCTCCGGACGCGCAGACTCAGCGGCCATAGCTCACGGACCCAGCCGCTCCACGGCATGTGGGATCTTCCCAGATCGGAGCACGAACCCCTGTCCCCTGCATCGACAGGGGTCCCCTGTCCCACTGTGCCACCAGGGAAGCCCTTTTATGTGTTTTTTAAATGGTGAATTTTTCCAGAACATTAAAGTAGCTTAAAAAAATAATGAAAAATTGAAAAGTTGGTGTATTAAAATTCACAATATTATTTTTAATTTAAATGCTGTATTTATACTCAGACCTAATTTATTACAATTTCACATCAGCTTAGGCTAATTCAAAATTATCCTTTGGACAGGAGAAATGGTCAAACAATACAAACAATGGTCAATAAAAATTGAAATAAGCGGACTTCCCTGGTGGCGCAGTGGTTAAGAATCCACCTGCCAATGCAGGGGACATGGCTTTGAGTCCTGGTCCTGGAAGATCCCACATGCCACGGAGCAACTAAGCCCGTGCACCACAACTACTGAGCCTGTGCTCTAGAACCCGCGAGCCACAACTACTGAAGCCCACACGCCTAGAGCAGGTGCTCAGTAACAAAAGAAGCCACCACGATGAGATGCCCGCACACCACAACAAAGAGTAGCCCCCACTGGCCGCAACTGGAGAAAGCCCGCGTACAGCAACGAAGACCCAACCCAGCCAAAAATAAATTTAAAAAATAAATAATTTTTTTAAAAAAATTGAAATAAGCAAAAAGGTATATTTTAAAGATACTATTGATGAGTTAGTGTCTATTAAAGCCTGTGGAGCACATTTTTTCCTTTAGCCTCAGGGTCTAAGATGCCTCAGCATGGCATTGGTCTCTAAAATTTTGATATTTTGTTCATCATGGTTTGTGCATTTAATTTCGATTTTTGAAAAGTATTGCATTCAAATATAGTTTACCTGGATTCCTGAGAATTTTGATGCCCCCTTGAATTCTATGCCTGAGGCAGCTGACTCACTGACATCACCCTGGTCTCTGCCCTGTGAAAATGTAGAAGGGAACTCTAATCGCCATATGATCCTGTAATCCCACTCCTTGGCATATATCCAGACAAAATCAAAAAGATACATGCACCCCTATGTTCATAGCAGTACTATTTACAAGAGCCAAAACATGGAAGCAACCTAAATGTCCATTGACGGATGAATGGATAAAGAAGATGTGGTGCATACATACAATGGAATACTAGTCAGCCATAAAAAAGAATGGAATAGTGCTATTTGCAGCAACATGGATGGACCTAGAGATTATCATACTAAGTGAAACAAGTCAGAGAGAGAAAGACAAATACCGTATGATATCATTTATATGTGGAATCTAAAATATGACACAAATGAACTTATTTATGAAACAGAAACAGACTCACAGACTTAAAGAAGAGACCTGTGGCTGCCAAGGGGGAGAGGGAGCTAGGGAGGGATGGATTGGAAGTTTGGGAATAGCAGATTCAAACTATTGTATATAGAATGGATAAACAGCAAGGTACTACTGTATAGCACAGAGAACTATATTCAATATCCTATAATAAACCATAATGGAAAAGAAAATGAAATACATATATGTGTATAACTGAATCACTTTGCTGTACAACAGAAATTAAACACAGCATTGTAAATCAACTATATTTCAATAAAAAATAAATTAAAAGAAGAAGAGAACTCTAAGGTATCACAGCTAGGTGAATAAGTGTTGCTGGCTCCTAGGAGCAGACAGCCTGAGGGAAGCACCCAGAAAACAAACAGGGAGAATCAGTCCCTTCTTCCTCCTCCAGCCCTGCAGCCTCCCTCTCCCATCCCCTAGAGGAAGAGTCTAACAGGGAGCCTGCAGGCAAAGCAGAGTCCTGGTCCAGCATCACAAAGCCAACTACAGAAGGGTGAGTTGGGAGCTAAAAGAAATAGCCAAATAACTGGCACATGGATGATTTCCCTTGAGTTGGATCTTGAAGGATAAGTAAGATAATAACCATTTTTCGAGCACCACGCTAAGCTCTTTACAATGTCACACAATACACAAAAGTGTCCTAAATGCAAACCTAGTTCAATGTCGTCCCAAAGCCTCTGCTCTAAATCACTATGCCATAGGTGAAGAAGGAGAGGGCATTTCAGGCAAAGGAAAACAGAACAGAGCAAGGCAAAGGGTTGAAAAATAACATGACGTATGATGGAAACAAGTGGTCCAGTTATAGGACATCTCTTATGTGCCAGACACCTTACAGAATGTCTTATTTAAAATATTTTATTTGGGGGACTTCCCTGGTGGTCCAGTGGTAAAGAATCCGCCTACCAATGCAGGGGACGCGGATTCCATCTCTGGTCGGGGAACTAAGATCCCACACACTGCGGGGCAACTAAGCCCACACGCCACAACTACTGAGCCCGCGTGCCTCAATGAGAGAGCCTGCGTGCCACAAACTACAGAGCCCAGGCACCACAACTAGGGAGAGAAAACCCACACGCCACAACTAGAGAGAAGCCCGCAGCCGCAATGAGGACCCGACGCAGCCAAAAAAAAAGAAAAAGAACATTTTATTTTTTACTTGTATGTGCTCCTTTTAGTCCCATTTTATAGATGGGAAACTAAATTATAGAACATTAGTTAAATTTGCCCAGGGTCACTCAGCTCGTAGATGAAGCAACCAGAATACAACTTCAACTCCAGAGCCCTTGCTCTTATTCACTAGCCGTACTGCCCTGACAGAACATAAAATGATCATGAGGCCAAAGATATGATAGAGTTAGGTCATGGAGCTCATCCAAAGGTGCAGGACTCAATTCTCTGTAGTAGGGGGCCTGCTAAAGCGTTTTAAACGGCATTAGTTTTGTGTTTTGTATGGATCACAATGGTCTGAGCCCAGTTTGGAGGATGGATTTTAAATATACAAACAGGAATTGGAGAAACCAATTAAGAAACTATTGCAATAATTCAATGAGTAGAGCTCTGATAGAGTTGAGAATAGGGAACACATTTAAGAGAATAGAGATATTTATAACACTAATGATTGGTTGTGGATGATAATGAACAGGACTGCCAGGGTTTGGGGGGATGGCCGGTAGGTTAGCATGTCATCCACTGATAGAAATATTATTCTGGTGAAGTAGATTAGTTACTTTCAACATTTGAGTTTTCTGGAGCTTTGAGCATATGTAGAAGTATAAGGTAAGCCAAATCTGTATTTTCTTGGTCACTGAACGCCAGCAAAGGAATTTTAATTTTACTGGAAACCAAAAGCTCAAAAAAAAGTTTTTAATAAAATGCTATGACCATAATTGCACTGAAAGAACCACAAATTTGCTCTTCCTTTGGTAGAAACTCATGTGGTATCTCAGGCCTCTAAAATCTCTAACATGTTCCTTAAAAGAAATGTATCTTCAGACCAGTTTTAAATATGTTCCAACACACGTATCTCCTAAACTAATGAGCATCAAGCTACTAAGATCCTCACTAGAGCTGCAAAGGGTCTGATATTTTACCCCACTTTCCAGCCAAGTTATCCTGCCACAATTTCACAGATGCAAGCAATAGACCCAAGAGTCCTGGGTCAGAGACAAAGGACTACTACACAGAGCAATGGCAGTAGCCAAACTATCAGCATTTGCATCAGTTCCTGGAGACCCAGTTCCCACAGGACAGTGCGAAGAGAGCCAGGTGGTACCTATATAAGCAACCGAGTGTGTTAAAGAAGAACCCCAAACAAAGGAAACCCATATATTTTACAACAAGCATTAAGCAAACCTTCCTTAAAGGAAGATACTATCTTTAGCTTCCAAGACAAATATTCTTGAAAAGATAGCCTGGAACAAAGGCAGCTCTGCTCACAAGACTTGTAGAAATGTGAGAGATCTATGAAGATCTGTCTCCCAACAATTCAATGTTTTTATAATTTTCAGGTGACTTTATAGAACTATTGGCTTTGGCTTGGCAAGTGCACAACACAAAGGTTTTAAAAGCATGCAACATAAGGAGAAAGAATTAATGTGGCTCAACAAATAGAATGTGTAGTAATAGCTAAAATAAGCCAACTAGCTAGATCAAACTCACTGGGAAATAGAGGGGCGATCACAAATACAGATTCTAACAACCAATTTTGCAGTGCTTTGGGAAGTGAGAAACAGGGAGCCAAGAACAGGCCGAAAAACAGTTGCTACTTATGTCTAGGAGAAAGAACAAAAGAATTTAGGGGGTGGTTCATTTGCTTGTTGGGGCTGACATTTGCTGTTCTGTCTGTAGCAGAAGAATATACCAGAAATTGGAGACCAGTGATTCATATCCTGGCTGCAAAGATACTGCATTAAGGAGTTGGGGATTAGAATGGGTTTTAATGAGAGATAATAATCCAAATTTGTATTCGCATTTGACTGTCTGAAAGGATTTTTACATATATCATCTTATATGCTTTCAATCAGCCAGAGATCAGCATAATAAGAGAAAACAAGAGGCTCCCAGGGAGCTGAGAGAGAAAGGAAGTTCCTCTTTCTCCTCTGCTTAGAAAGCCACAAACTTGTGCTGGGAATGATGTTGCCAGGCAACCACCAACTTCTATAAGCTTTGAGACTAGATGTTCTTACTCTCTAGTAGAATGAAATATCAGATTGAAGGCACAGGAGAGAGAAGAATGATTTGCTTGTTGATGGTGGTGAACTTGCTGGCATCCTGAGGGTCATTGCTCACTGGGTCAGCTCCAAGGAAAGTCATGGGTCCAAGAAAGGCCTTAAACGTATCAAATTTTAGAGCGTTTTTTTTTTAAGCTTATCTAAACAGCTGAAAAAATTATTTTGCCTTTCAGAAATTATCAACTAATCAAACATAATTACAGCATGCCTCTGGAGAAACTTGTGTGGCAACGTTGAAGTGATACAAGATAAAAGAGTTCAGCTTCCTTTCATGCTGCCCAAGTTTTTTTTTATTACAGTAGAGAAGAACAGGGAGAGAGAGAAAACAAAATGTCAAAGCCCCCTGGTCCATGGATTATTTAAGAAAATAAGAAGAGTGAATATTAAACAATGCAAATCTCCATCCACAAATACTAAATTTAGCCCAGTTACATGTTTGGGTTTTTTTTCCCAGTAATATTCAGCATCATGTATGCAGGCAAGGAAAAAGGGAATGGTTTTCTAGGGCTGTAGCTTTATGAAATTGGCTGTACTGGATGGAGAGGGGAATAAGTCATTTGAGTGTAGATTCCAAAAAGTGATTACAATGATGAATTCAAACATATAAGCTGGTAAGGAGGAAAGTAAAACCAAGAAGTGATAAAAAGAGAGTCAGTGAATTAAAAGATCCAAATGTTATATAGGAAAATTGGTCACAGTGTTTTGCATTTCTTTCTATCAAGAGGTGGAATTTATTTTCTAACTCCTTAAATCTGAGGTAGCGTTATGACTTGCTTTGATCCAGAGAGTGTGGCAGACGTGATGAACAAGTGAGTTCCAAGCCTAGACCTCAAGAGCTTTGAATGCTTCTTCTTGTTTTGCTTTTGGAACTCTTCAAATTACACATGAACAAGCCCAAGCTAACCCATTGCTGGAGGAGAGACCACATGGAGAGAGACTTCAGTTATCCCAGTAGCCCCAGTCTTCCCAGTTGAGACCATAATAAATCAGCCAGCATAGTCATCACAACTGCTGACCACAGATGCATGAGAAAGTATAGGCAAAAGGTCATCTGGGCCTGGCCAAGAACTGAAGAACTTCCCAGCTGAACCCAGCCCAGGCTGTCAGCATAGAGAATCATGAGCTGGATAACAGGCTCTTGTTCAAATCCACTAAGTTTTGGGATAGTTGGTTATGTAGCAAAAACTAACTTTTACATCCTAATGAGAGAAAATAATTGTTTCCATGGGGTATTTTAAGCAAGTGAGCTAGAAATATAAGCAGTTAGAGTTGGAGAATAGGATGTTCAAACTTGTAATGTTCACAGTAATGTTTCTGTTGAAGACAAGGTTCAAATCATGACCATTCCTAGCCATGTGGCTAAGAAAGAGTGGATGAAAACGTACTAGGAAGGGTGAGGTAAAGACACTGAGAAGTTGAAGTAATTAATGGCATGTTGACATCATGAAGGATGATGACAGAAATAGCATTAGAGAAGAAGTTTTGGTGTCAAGTGTAGAAAAATTAACAAACAACCAAAGTGAGAGCAAAGTGCGGGTAAATGGCAGAAAAGCCAGATGTCACAGGTCGAAAAGGAGCTAGGATTTTAATAAATGGGCAGAGGAATAAAGGACTGAGTTAGGCATTGGAAAGCAAGAAGCAAGTGACTTGGCACTAACCTGAAGTGTGAGGTGTGAATAAATAAATATCCTGTACTTGAGAGGGATGCAAATAAAGCAATATCATTAGAGGACACAGTTCATGCTCAGGAGAGGAAATGAAGGATATGTAGTAGATGAGAATGAGATAAGAGAGGTGCAAAGGAGAAAGAGATAAAGGCAAAAAGAGCTTGAGAATAAACAGTGGTTGTCACCGCCTAAGATGGAGTTCCCAAGGACTTAATAAATAGGTTCAGGGAGTTGTATCTGGTGGTGAGGAGATGATGTAGTAAACAAAGCAGAATAGAGTAAGATTTGGGGAGATAATATATGACTAACCAGATAGAGTTTAACAGAGGTGTGGGGTTTGATGGAGTTAGTCCTTGGAGTCTGAAGCAGCATGGTGAGCACATGGGCCTAGCAGGGAGGTCCTATAAGTGTAAGTAAGTCCATGGTTTGGTGCTGAAGGAGTTGAGATGGTTTATCCTGTGAGAGAAGCAGACAGCTATTCCAGCAGGCCTCAGCAGGA
>NW_006793646.1:454810-478308 GCF_000442215.2 Lipotes vexillifer | reverse complement strand
CAGCAGGAAGGTGGCCTGTGTGGAGTGTTTTGGGTAAAGCTTCCCTGTTTGAGAAGAAGATACAAACTGGTTATGAGGATCCAGCTCAGCTACAGGAAGAACTAGCCCCACAGGAGGGTTTGACAAAGGCTCCCCCTTTGTCATTTGAGGAGATGACAAGTGTGTGATCCAAACAGGGCTATGTCACATGGCCCCATAGCCAGACAAGTGATCCCAGAGGGTGGGAGTATGAGCTGTGGAGGCAAGGCCATGTGGACCATATTGCATAGTGAAAATGTGAGGCCTACGGCCCAGTGGAGTATAGATGGGGCCAACAGAGGATGAGGTCTGTCTGCTGTGTTTCAGAGATGGGGGTCCATGAGCCAACTGAAGACAGAGTATAGGATTTTCAGGACTTCAGTACCAACTACTCTGATAGAAGCTTAGTGTGAAAAATACAGGTTTGAAGAATTAAAGGATAAAATATATCACATAAATGAGACTTTTATCCAGAGAGAGATTAAGTGAGCCATGAGACCTCTTCTAGGATTGTGATCTATAAGGGGCACTGAAACATAATTCAGGAAATGAAAACCTTACCAGACGTGAACTGAAATGGAGAAAGGGGTTGCTAAATAGCATACATCTCAAAGGATGCTGCATGTGATGAGGAAGAATAATTTGAGGAGCTGCTGTTGATGGGGTGAGGGATGAGACAAGGCCCAGAAACCACCTTCTCAGGAGGGTGAATTCTGTAATCTTCAGTTTGTTTAGTGATGTGGGTTACACAAGTTTGGGGCCAAAGTTGAGATATTTGCAGCAAGAGCAAAGAAACTGAGCACAGGGAGATTGGGACTGACATATATACACTAATATGTATAAAATGGATAACTAATAAGAACCTGCTGTATAAAACAATAAATAAAATTAAATTAAAAAAAAAAAAAAAGAAACTGAGCACAGACTTCCATGCGTCCACCCGAACCACCACCTTTTTCTTCACAGCTCTTGGACTCTCCTCTTTACCCATGTTGGAAAATATTTAGAGAATTTTTGTTTACAAAGGTGGCTGATTTATTATTCTGCCTGTAGTACACATATGTGCATCTGGTTCTGACGTGTGGTAGCTTGCTTTCATAGACAAATGGCATTTTTAAGTCCATAATGGGTTACTCCAACACAGAGCTGGGTAAACTCTGAAGAGTTTCTCTCTTTCCTGGCCCTTTACAGTCTGAAACAGAGATCATCAATGCACTTCATTCATAGGAGATACAAAATGACTCTTTTGATGAAACATGCATAACAGGTTGGGGAAGCAAACATCACAGAGGCAAAGGGCACTTTTTACATTATGTCTGCCTCAACCAAGAACAGATTCTGACAGTGAACAATCCAGTGTTCTCCAAAACTGTTCTCCAAAACTAGCTCAGGGAGCAAGTAAATAATCCCTGATCCATGTATACAGGGATTCAGCTGGTTGATCTAAATTAATCATTATTATAACTAATCTCATCAGAGCAATCCTAAGCTGAACTGAAGAAAAGAGATATAAGTAGAGCACTAAAAAATAATTCTCTAGGGGAAATAAGACTGATTAACCAATTCGTTTAGGGCAGGTTTCATTGCCTGTCATCATCTATATCTAAATAAAGATGTTTACACTCCAGAGCAAGAATTTTGAAATAATGAGCATATTTCTTAATAGCACATAATAATCAGTTTATGCAAATAGATAAATGCAAACAAAGGCTTATTTAGTAATACCAAATGACCAGCACCATTACCAGCCACAGAGAGCCAGGAGTCTCAGTTGCCTGCCTCAGCATCTGAACAGCAGGTGACAAAACACATGTTGAGAAATAAAACATGTAAGCAAAAGCTAATAAACAAATTCAGTAAAGTTGCAGGATATAAAATCAATACATAAAAATCTGCTGCATTTCTATACTCAAGTAGACAAACTAGAAAAATAAAGAAAGAGGAATAAAGAAAATAACCCCTCTTACAACTGCATCAAAAAGAATAAAATACCTAGGAATAAATTTAATCAAGGAAGTAAAAAATACGTACACTGAAAACTACAGATATTAATGAAATAAACTGAAGAAGACACAAATAAATAGATACTCTGTGCTCATGAATTGGAAGAATCAATATTCTTAAAATGTCCATATATGCACACCCTTGTTCATTGCAGTGTTTATAATAGCAAAGACATGGAAATAACCTAAGTATCCATTGATAGATGAATGAATAAAAAATTGCGGTTAAATATATATAATTATATTATTATATATAATGTGATATATATATTATTATATATATTATATAATGGAATATTATTCAGCCATAAAAAAGAATGAAATCTGTCATTTGCAATGTGGATGGATATCAAGGGAAATGTGCTAAGTGAAATAAGTCACACAGAGAAAGACTTACAAACTATGATTTCCTTTATATGTGGAATCTTAAAAAAAAAAAAGCTTATAGATAGAGAATAGATTGGTGGTTGCCAGAGGCAGAGGATGTGGGGAGGTGGATGGAGAAAAATAAACATATGGGAAGATTCAGCTGTAATTTTTCCTGTAGTATGGACATTTGTAGATATGGACATATATCTATAGATCTTCTACTGGTGTTTGTCTTAATTAGCTTAAAACAACTCAGTGCTATGTGTGCTAGATTCTGGGGATATAAATATGGATTAAATAAAGATAATCCTTGCCCACAAAGAGCACAGAGAATAGTAGAGAGAGATATGTGAACAAATAATTGCAATAGCGAAGGTTAATTACTAGGTGCAGGGGAGACCTGGAGGAGTTAGGGCAGTTTCCCAGAGGAGAAGGCACTTGACATTGGTTTATATGGATGGACTGAATCAGTGACAAGTACAGAATCTCCAAGCAAGTGCTTTGTGAAGAGCTGAAGTGGGGAGCTCAAATTACAGCTCTTGATAAATGTGGCACATATGACATAGCCAGAGACTCCAGGAAAAACTAATCATCTCGGCACTCAGAGGATAGAAAAGGAGTGATACCTTGAGCCAAGCCAGACCTTGACGGTCAGGTAAAAACATCAAAATTAAAACCTGATCGTCCTCTCAGACATTTACTTCTGTTTGGCCTGCCATCCAAAGAATATACCTGTTTACTTATTGTCTGTTTCCTCCATGAGAGCACAAGGCCTATGAAGGCAGAGATCACTGAGGTGTCCCCCAGAAGTAGACCAGTATGTAGCATTTAAGAGGTTCTCAAAAACTATTTGTTGAATGAATGAGTAGAAGCACAAATGAATAAAACATTAAACAAGATTTTGAGCGTCTTTATCTGTAAGATACCCACAAACAAGTTTAGTGAAGACACTGAGATGACTCATGTAAAGCTAGCTCTACTACATAGAAATCACTCAACGTTAACTATTATTTTCAAGAGTACTATATTCAGCAACACCCTCATCTATAGCATGCCAGGCACTGAGTTTAGTACTTTCCAGTCATTATACCTTATTCTATTCCTAAGACTTTCAAGAACACTGGGAAGAGTAAGTAGGTAGTATTGTTTTCATTTTAGAGGTCAGAAATTGGGATTTAGAGAGGATTGCAAATTTGCTTGAGGTCACTGAGAGAATTGAAGAACCAGGATGGTGACCCCGTGTCCAATGCCCACTGTCTTATCTGCCATACTGTGTCACCTTCCAGGGTCTACCTTACCTTTAAAAGCAACTATCAAGTTGTATGACAGCTAGTTCTGCATTAAGTACATAATATTTCCCCAGTCAACAGTGAGCTCCCAAAGGGAAGGCAGTGTGTAGTCTGTTCATCATTGTGGCAACTTTCAAAGTGGGTTTCCAGCTGAATTCTGCAAGTCCAAGAGGCTGTCTTGGCGAGCCCGAGGGACACCCACAGGGAAGGAGAGAAGTGGAGTGCTCTGAGCCCCTTTCTCCCACCTCAGTTATTTGGTTTTACTCTTAGGTTTCTATACCATTTCCACTGAAGAAAGGATTCTGCTGAAAAAGAAAAAAAAAAAAAAGTCGAGTTCTAGAATCTACCAATGCCCAAGCACTCAATGATGTTAATTAAATAAAGACTAGTTAGAAGCAGAAGCAGAGGACAGCCTCTAAATGTGAAGAGTATGGCAGGAACCAGTGATCTTCACACACTGGTCGTTTCGGTGTTACTTATTTGAATCAGTCTAAGATTGGAGTGTCATCTTTCCACATAAAAAGCAGCAGAGTACAGTCAGTGTGGACGCAAGAGAGAAATTAGGACTTGTATCTCAACCACAGATGTGAGGCCACCTGTTATACTGGACGACAAAAGCAGGACATAAAACTGATAAAAATAAAACCCCAAAAAAGCACAAATAAGCTTGCTTATATAATTGAGAGACAGTAGACTTCTTTTAGGGAGTGCAAATTTAGTGTCACCCTAAGATTTCAGACTAGAAACATGCCCAAGTATAATAGAGCAATGAGAAAACACACTTTCTCCATAGCAACGATCTGAAAACTCAGCTATATTCTCATTACCAGAGACCATTTGACAGAGAAATCTTGAGAAACAGTTTTTCTCCAGAGATTTATCAGGTGGCAGAAAGGGAACGTGGAAAAGAACTTGAAGAAGAACCAGTGCCAGAAGATGAAGTTACCAAGGTGTAGGAGGTGCTAAATGGGAGAGAAGCAGGGAATAATCCACAAAAATTATTTCAAAAATTCAAAAACATTGATGCCATGTAGAATGGTTGATTAACCAAATGCTGACTCACTCACCCACAAATCCAAATCACTCTGTACCAAAGCAGGGAAGCTGAAAAGCAAATTACTCACTCTTGACAAGGAGGCAACAGCCTGACCTTCAGAAATGGACAGTGACATCAGACTAATCTGTTCCCTAGACAGGCCCAACATTGACTCCTACAGATGGGCCCTTGCCAAGGAGGATCTGGGCCACAAAGCTACTTGGGGCTCTGTGCAGAGATGCATTAACTTTCAAGAAGCACCTCCAAAAAAAAAGAAAAGAAAAAGAAGCACCTCCAGCACAAGAAAGGACACCAAAATGCCCAGATGATCACTTTTGAGGCCAGTCTTAGCCACTCAGTCAGAGCTGCGGTTAAAATTCATTCATTCATTCATTCAACAATTATTTAAGAAGCATTTATTGAACAGCTAGGCACTGAGATAGATATTACAGGTGCAAAGATGAATAACATTGTCTAGGTGCTCAAGGGCCCCATTTGGGAAGGCAATGGTTAGTACTATGATGGAGGGTTGAACAGAATGGGTAATAGGTCCCTGCAGTCAGAGAGACCTGGTTTCGAGTTCTAGGTCTGTCACTTCCCAACTGGATGCACATTGTTTAACCTCCCCTTGTTTCCATTTGGAAAGAGATTATTCCTCCTTTGCAGGATTGTTTTCCGGACTTTTGTGCTAGCGTAGAGAAGATTCTCAGCACTCACCTGAAAGCACTGTGATTGCTTTAAAAAAAAAAAAAGTGAGATTTTATTCAAATTTACTATTATGTACAGTGCGTTGAGAACACAGAAAATGGTCATGTAAATTGCTTCTCTCTCTACCCTTGGAGATTCTGTTCTTAGTCTGCAGTTAGCAGCTGCCAAGATACACGTAGTGGAAAGGGATTAAACTACCTCCATGGATTTGAACAGCAAATACACAGTGGCCATCACGAGTGAGAACACCACAGCATAAAACAAAACGCAAACGCCCCAGCCAGGGTAACGCCAGAATAATTGGCCACCACTCACCGCATGCATTCTTTCTAACAAGTCTCCGATGTGTGTTAACGTGTCTTTTGCCACACTGTCCAATTGTAACTTAAATCTGGGGCTTCAGGAGCCTACAATTGAAATCTGCTTACATTAAGGCTGTTTACTTCCTTTGTCATATCAAAGTGTGAAAGACACTTCCTGGAGGGAAAGTCTCAAAAAATACCCTCATTGCAAATCACTCTAGTAGAAGGTAGGTGAGGGTCTCAATAAGCAACCGTAATGAACAGCCGCCTCTGGACATACTGTCAAAAGTGTCATCTTATGACACTTACGCCTGTTCACTCTAAATGCATTATTCTCAATCTCCGAAGGTGACAGGATTGAATTTCAAGGGCTCCCTGAACGAGTAACTTGGGCAGGGAATAAGTAATGAGATCCCAAGGCACTGGCTCTCTCAGGAGGTGCCAACCCCACTGGGAAGAGACAGAAGGGACCCCTGGACTGAGGGGCAGAGAAGCGGGCTCCGGGGGAGACAAGTACGTGCCTTGGGCCAGTCCCCACTTTGCCTTCTGCCTCAGTTGGGCTACTGACAAAATGGAGCCACTTCCAACCGCCTTCTCCCCTCTTCCCAGGGGATTCTGGGTCTGCTGCTTGGTTGGTTCCAAAAGACTAACTTAACCCAGAAAGGACGAGTTGTTGGTAGCAAATCTGGGTCTCATTAGAGGATGAAACGTAGACAGGGAAGTGGAGCTCATGCACTTTCTCTCCATCTCTCAGGGAGGCTAGCCTCTGCCTCTCTCTCCATCCCATCCCCCCTCTCCAGGCCTCCTTTCTTTGCAGCCACCTCTCCTACCCCAGCCCCCCCACCCCCACCCTGGCCACACACACAAGCCAAGGAATGTTAATCATAAAGCTCGGGAAGCTTAAGCTGCAGGATCTCTCACTTGCAGGGCCTCTTCCAAATAGATATTCTATTTCACACTCCATTTTGGCTTAGTTGGTTTGTTTGTCCAGAAGAGGACCCTACGTTGTATGTGCTTCAGAAATCGGGATCTATTCCTGCCCTCGAAGCATGTGTTGCTATAGCTGACAGCTTTTGTGCTCCTTATACCTTCCATTTATGTCACATAGCCTGAATTTAAGTCATCCCCATACCTGGAGCCTCAAAGAAGCTGGCTATACAACGCTTTTTGGTTTTTCAATGAATGGATTTTACTTTTTTAGAGCAGTTGTAGGTTTACAGAGGAATTGGGCAGGGAGTACAGAGAGTTCCCGGGTCTCCTCCTACCTGCCTACCCACACACACAGGTACTCCCATTACTAACAGCTTGCGTTATTGTGGTACATTTGTTACAACTGATGAGCCAATATTTATACATTATTATTAACCAAAGTTCATAGACTAAGACACTCTTTGTGTTGGATAAACAAAGTGTTTGAATCTCAATTCTAAGTTCCTAGATGAGCAAATCTAATGGGCTTCGTGGAGTAGGTGTTCATCCCCCCAGGGGGTGAGGCCATGGGGTTCTGTTGCCCACTCAGCAGGGCTGAGAACATATTCTGTGAAGTGGGACTGTGGCCACGGCTGTGTATGTGATAGGTAGCGTGGTTGCTGGGCAGGTATTTGTACAGAAGATCTACTGCAGAAAGATAAATGAAACTATATATAAGAAAACAACTAGAGATCTTTGTAAAAATGGTATTACATATATAGAGGATGTCATTACTGCATCGTATTTTCTTGCAATACATTTGAAAGAACTTCTTTCCACTGTCCATTTCCATCCAAATGGGTCAACTATTTCTAAGAATTAATCAGATTTCCACTTGAAATATACCCCTTCTTCAAATTTTTAGTTTTGTTAGGTAAAAATCAAAGATTGACCAACTAAAGGAAAAGACTACACAATTCCATGCTCAGATTTAGGGGAGGATGGAGGAGATAGATAATAAGGCAAAAACTGGGCATAGTTTGAGATTTGAGTTGTCTCTCACTCCACCCAGCACCAGAATGACTCAGTAAAATATATTTACTAAGCAGGACAGTTCTGGACAAAGCCTCCTATCTTTTTGATCAGAAGAGGACACATAACTGACCTTTGCTCCTTGTGGTAGGCTAAAGAATGGTCCCCTAAACATGTCCATGTCCTATTCCCCATCACCTACAGATGTGTTAGCTTAACGTGCAAAGGGGAATTAAGATTATAGACGAAATTAAGGTTGCTTATCTGCTGCCCTTAAAATAAAGCTATCCTGGATTACTTGGGTGGGGCGAATGTAATCACAAAAGTTGTTAAAGTGGAAGAAGGAGACCGAAAAATTCAGTGTCAGTGATGAGACATGAGAAAGACTTGACCAGCCTTTGCCGGCTTTGAAGACAGAAGTGGGACATGGGCCAAGGAATGTGAACAGTCTTCAGAAGCTGGAGAAGGCAAGAGCCTTCCAGAAAGAATCCAGCCATGCCAACACTCTGATTTAGACCCCACGAGTCCCATATCAGACTTCTCACCTCCAGAACTGTAAGATAATAATTTTTTTAATCCACCAAATTTGTGGTATCTTTTTACAGCAGCAAAAGGAAACTAACACACTCGCCAACATTCTGCTGTTCTTACCATTGGTTTACTCTTGGGAATTGAGGCAATCAGGTCCCTGAGGGCAGGGATTCTCTGTCAGTTCCACAGTTTCCAGTGCATTGCTCTGCACATACCAAGTCTTAAGGAAATAAGGACTGAGTCCTAACTTCCATCTAAATGCAGATCAAATTGAAAGGGGAATGTGGGAAGCACTATCTAATTCCATTACTTACCAATTTTTTCTGCTTCCCAAAATGTTTTAATTGGAATTTCCGAACACTGATATAAAGGGAAAAGATTGATACTGAAAAGTCTTCTTTCAAGTGACTGCTCACCCATTCTGCCAATGTACTGGAATTTAGGAGACTGAATTATATGTGACAGCTGGTATGGTGAAAATTATTAGACCTAGACAGCTCCAAAAACATGCAGGTCCCTAGTGACAGAAATTCAGTTCAGGAAAGAGTTCTGTCTGCTGTGACATCTTTGAACTCAAGGAAAATAATAGCACAGATGCACAATATTGTAAAGAATTAAAAAATTATAAAATGAAATGCAGCCAAAAGAAACTAGTGTAATGCATAACTCTGAGAGCCAAATCATTCTAACTGTAAGGGAAGAAATATTTGGTTGATTTTGAAAGACCTTAACACTCAGAATACTATTCATCATGTAAGTGGCACAGATGCAAAAGGCTGAGGCGTAGCAAAATTCCTAAAATAAGCTATACAAATTCTGAAGAGTTTCAGGCACCATGGAGGATGGGGGTCATCAGGAACATGCTTTGTAACCTCAGTGTACATGAAAAGGCAATCTGAGAGTTGGATATTCTGATTCAGAAGATGTTATTCTCCCGAGGTGCAGTGTATTGAAAATGGCTACAATTTTGACTAATTTTAAGAGTTTTGTGAAATTTTAAGAGTGGTTTCCACTGATCTTTCCAGTTTCTAAGGCAGACCTATCCAATTTGAAAAGAAAAGAAAGTGCTATTGGTGCCAGCCAGAGTGGACAAATCTGTTTTCGACTACCCACAATTTCAGGATATAAGAAATCTGTGGGATTTTGAATTTTCCCAGAGAGATCCCAGCTTTGACCAAAGCTTGAATGCGCAAAAGTTATAATTTGTTACTTAGTATACAAAGTTCATTCCTTGCACACTAAGTGTGGACTCTTCTGCTGAGCTCATCTAAATACCTATTTCTCAATAGCCTTCTGTGGTTGGTGGAATTGAGTCTCCCCCACAAAAGATATGTTGAAGTCCTAACCTCTGGTACAAGTGGATGCAAATTATCTTTGGAAACAGAGTACATCTTTGCAGATGTAATCAAGTTGAGATAAGGTCATACTGCTTTAGGATGGGCCCTAATTTCAATAACTTTTGTCCTTTTAAGAAAGCCATGGGAAGACACAGGAACACAGAGACACACAGGGAGAAAACCGTGAGATGATGGAGGCAGAGAATGAAGTGATCAAGTTGCATCCCAAGGAACACCAAGGATTGTTGGCCACCACCAGAAGCTGGGAGACAGGCAAGGGACGGATTGTCCTTCAGAGCCTCCAAAAAGAACCAACCTTGCTGACATCTTGATTTTGGACTCCATAACTGTAAGAGAATACATTTCTGTTGCTTCAAGACACCCCATTTGTAGTAATTTGTTCTGGCAGACCTAGGAAACTAATATACCTTCTACTAGGGATGGCTTCATAATTAGATCTCTGGGGGACAGGGGGTTTGTTTTTGTTTGTTTGTTTTGTTTTGGCTTTAAGCTGTTTTTCACTTCCAGCAAAGTCCTCAGAAGGAATTGTTATTACTCTCATGAAAAGCAGAGCTCTCTTACGTGATTGCTGACGAACCAGTAAGATCATAGATGCACACTCCCTGTTCTTGTGTTAACGCAAACAGGGTGCGGTCTCAAGGGTCCAAGGAAAAAAGTGTGGGCCAACCAGTCTGACTGATTTTTACCACACTTCGGCCTCAAATCAGCAGTGAACAATACATTATGCAGAGATATTTCTCACCACTATAGATTTGTGAAATTATTATACACTCATGGTGTACTGTCTATCAAGGCATATCATCAATATTCACAAAAAAGTGTTAAGATGGTTATCAAGTCTCAAATTGGATGAGTATCTAAGAGTTTAAAACAAAACAAGGTTCACTCATTTAACAATTTTTATTAACCACCACTCTGGAAATTACTAGAACTTGGTTTGCATATTTATCTTGGGGGATTCTGGTTTTACCAATCTGTCCGTTCCAAGATTATTTGAATATGCGACCTGGAGCTCGTACGGAGGACATAAAAAGAGGAAAATATGAGTCTTTGCAAGTTCTTTAGACACCATATCTGCAAAATTGGAAGGCGGGACGGTTTCCACCCAGTAACAAGGGTGTCAGAGGTCAGCCCTGCCTCGGAGAACAGCAGGAAAGTCCAAAGGCTCTCTGAACAGGTATCTCAAAAGGACACTTCCTCAAAAGGCTTCTTCTGTCATCACTGGTGTCAAAGACTCAGCAAAAATTCCTCTGTGGACCCAGATTTGCTCAACATTGAGCTTGGAAATGGTCCCCATGCAGAGTGCAGAGGCATCCTAAGTTGGCCCTGACCTCTGCTCTTAGTGACACTTGCTGATTTCCAATGCTGTGTGACATGTCCATACAACTCTCATCTTTAAAATAAAGAAAAAAAAGGTGCAATTTTCTATTGGCTCAGTCTCTCCCTCACTTAGAAAAACTCTCTCTCCTTTCAAAGAGATTCTTCTTGAAAGAGAAGCCCATAGTTCCCCATCTCTTGTTTATTCCTCAATCCATGGCAATCTGGCTCTCTAAAAACTCTCATTTGATCATTCCACAAAAGCTCCCACCCAGCATTGACACCCAGCATCTTTAGATACCAAACCAAAAGGGCAGTTTTAGTTGGGATCTCTTCTTGATATCACTGAGGCATTTCATCACTCTCCCCTGGACGATTTCTCCTCTCGTGGTTTCTGAGTCACCACCTCTCTCCATCTGAATCTAACCTTCATTCATAATCTCCTTGCAAAGTCCCTCTTTGTATCTCTCTTTAATATTTGTGTCTTGTGCAATTTCGTCCTGGCTCCCGTCTCTTTCTATAGACACTTCCTGGATGTTTTCTAAACCCGTGGCTTTAATCAAATCTAATTCAACTAACTTCATCTCTCCTATTAGCTCCAGACTCATACGTCCCTGGCTGTCAGCAGGGCATGTCCACAGGAATATCCAACAGGCAACTGGAAAATCACCACATCCAAATTTAACATTATCTCCACTTTCCCCCCCATCCTTTTCCTGTGATTCCTATCTCAGGAACTGTTCCATATAATAGGGATAAAGCAGCTAATGAAATAGTCAAAGCTCCTAACATTACAGACTTTTGTTCTAGTTGGGAGAGATGAATAATAAACTATTAATCATGGAAAACATCAGGGTGGGGAGAAGTGCTGGAGGAAAAAAATGGAGCAGGGTGAACGGATCAAGAGTGACAGGTTTGTCTGATATGGGTGCTGAAGGAAGTCCTTGCCAATAAGATGGTATTTGAGCAGAAGTGAGTGAGAGATGCAGCCAGGTGAGGATCTGGGAGAAGACAATTCCAGGCAGATGGAAAAGCCAGTGCAGAGCTGGTGAGGGCAGCGTGTGTCAGGATGGCTTGACTTGAAGGACTAAGGAGTTCTGAGTGATTGGACTGAGAAAGTAAGGGGAAGAATGGGCAGCGTGAAATGTCAGGGATGGAGCACAAAGGCACATGATGCAGGACCTTGCAAGCTAGAGCAGGGACTTTAGATTTTATTTTTATTGATACTAGAAGCCATTGTAGATATGATCTGACTTATGTTTTAAAATTATTATTCCTCCTGCCACATGGAGAAGAGAATGCAAGGGGTTTATTCATTCAGGAAATAGAAACCACCCTAGGTATTTCAGGATGATCCTAACTGGAGCAAAAAAAAAAAAAAAAAAAAGGAGTCATTTTTCCTTCCCCTTACTTCTCAGCCTCTTTCTAGTGCCCCTCATTGTCAGAACTAGTGGGAAGCCAGGGGCAAAGAAGTGCAGTTTGTGCAAAGCAGGATCCAGAGAGCAGTTTGTATCACTTAGGGATGAAATAAGATGCCCATCAAAGAGAAATCTATGAACAGTGGCTTCAATAAGTAAGGATTGATTTTTTTCAGTAGAAAGAAACGGGGTGCTGATGGGATGGCTGTGAGCATTGGTTCAGTTATTTAATGGTGTCCGGGCATGTGTCTTGGAGATTCTCTGGGATGTTACAGTTCCAGGCACGGCACTCAGAGCATCTAGAAGGAAGGAACAGTATCAGCTCCCAGAGACCCTTGATCGTAATTCTTCTGACCTCTTATTGACCTGAATAGTCAAATGGCCACTTCCAGCTGCAAAGAAGACGAGGGAAGTGAGTGCTTGCCTTCCTGTTTCTCTAGTGGATATGGGCAGGGGAGAAAGCTGTGAGACATCCGTGTTGAAACAGACAGTAGTGACCACCATATGATCTAAGGGGGTCAAGCTTTTGAATTGGAGGAAGAGTAGGGAATGCTATGAAGACTCAATGAACAAGCTTTACTCAAAGATGCTTCTTAAATGAAAGAAGCTTCTACTTGGCTCTGTCCAGTGTGGTAGACTCTATCTAGCAGCTACATGCAGCTGGTGAGCACTTGAATGTAGCTAGTCTGAATTCAGGTGTGCTATACGTGTAAAGTACACAGCAGATCCCAAATTTCTAATACAAAAAAAAAGGTTTTTAATCTCATCAGTAATTTCCTATGTTGATTACATGGTGAAATGATACTTTGGATATATAATAAAAAATTCAACCTATTCCTTTTTACTGTGTTTAATATAGCTGCTAAAGAGTCTTAAGTTACATATGTGCTTGCACTATATTTCTGTTGGATTGTGTTGCTCTAGATTATTGAATGACCCTTTCTTTCTCTAAAGAGAGTCCTTAATTTCCTGCCTCTAAGTCAACTTCTCCTCTCCTGAGGATGCTGTTTGTTGTGGTTTTCTAAATCTGGGAAGAACTTACCAGAAGTGCTTCTTCCCTGATCTTTGTTGGTCTGATAGCTCAAAAGGTATCTTCCAGGGACAGGTTGAAAAAACAACCCAAATCCTCCTCACAAGACACTAGCCATGACTATTGTATATATTTCAAGCTGAAGTAGAAAAGAACAATTATAAAAGTGATTAATTTGGGCTTCCCTGGTGGCGCAGTGGTTGAGAGTCCGCCAACAAATGCAGGGGACACGGGTTCGTGCCCTGGTCCGGGAGGATCCCACATGCCGCAGAGCGGCTGGGCCCGTGAGCCATGGCCGCTGAGCCTGCGCGTCCGGAGCCTGTGCTCCGCAAAGGGAGAGGCCACAGCAGTGAGAGGCCCGCGTACCGCAGAAAAAAAAAAAAGTGATTAATTCAAGGAAAAGATTTAAATGAGGAATCAAATTATTCAACATCAGTAATACCCCGAGCTATCTGATGAGATGATTTGAATAACTGGTGAAAGGGAAATCCCAATTTAACTTAATCCCTAACTTTTTTTTCCCCACTGGATGCAAGGAATCATGAAATTCTAATTTGCTACAAGCTTGTCCATGGCTTCGCACTAAAAAATTTCTTCAGTGACTTTGGTGGGAAGGGGGATGAGATGGACGATGAAATCTATGCCCAACTTGTG
Organism: Lipotes vexillifer; assembly: GCF_000442215.2. NCBI lineage: Eukaryota > Metazoa > Chordata > Mammalia > Artiodactyla > Lipotidae > Lipotes > Lipotes vexillifer. The sequence goes on along the minus strand of NW_006793646.1, from coordinate 464,334 downwards.
GTAGGCAGAATAACTACCCCCCTCCCACCAAAGATGTCGAGGTTCTAATTCCCAGAACCTGTTAATATGTTACCGTATATGGCAGAGGAACTTTCCAGGTATGATTACCTTAATGGCTTTGAGGTGAAGAGATTATCCTGGATTATTTGGGTAAACCCAATCTAATCTCTCATAATTCCTTAAGCAGAGAATCTTTCCCAGCTGGAATCAGAGGGAGATGTGACTACAGAAAAAAAGGACCAAGTGATGCAAAGCACTGCTGGCTTTGAAGATGGAGGAAGGCGCCATAAGCCAAGGAATGTGTGCAGCCTCTTGAATCTGGAAAAGTTAAAGGAAATAGATTCTTTCTGAGAGCCTCCAGAAAGGAACACAGCCCTCTTGACACCTTGATTTTGGCCCAGTGTGACTCTTCTAACCTCCAGAACTATAAAATAATAAATTTATGTTGTTTTAAGACACTGGGTTTGTGGTGATTTGTTCTAGCAGCAATAGGAAACTAATATAAAACTCAAAGAGATAAACATTAAAACAATAAAAGGAAAACATTAAATTTTGAGAATATTGTTCCTTTCTGTCAAACTTCTATCCTCGCAAAATTCTCACCAGCTTCCCTGTCAGCTATTAGAGACTAAAAGTAATAGGGTAACCAGTTTATGAGATGTTATTCTAATGCGATATTCTCCTTTATTCATTATCCCTTCTCCCCACATACACACAAAAATATACAAACATTTCCCAAAGGACTAAAAACAAATTTCCCTCTCCTGCTACTTACTCTCTTCAAATAATACATAGAACTATAGGTTTAGGGGAAGAAGTGTCTTTTCATTTCCATGTTTGTATCTTATTTTTTGTTAGCTGACAGATTGGTTTCTTTTGCCTTACCCTTTATCTTAGTTTCTCACTTACATTACAGAAGTCATTTTATCCATCCTTCTCAACTGTGGGGATACTTAGACTACCAGGCCTTGATCAACACCGTTTGTCTGTATCAGGAAATAGGTTCGTGCAAGAGAATTTTGCTGTCAGCAATAGAAAAAATAAATTCTATCCATTTTGTATTTAGACCAGATGAAACTGAACAACATCATATATGATGAAATACTATCCACTTCATGACCACAAGTTTATTTGAAAGTTTAGCACTGGGTTGACAATAAAAATCGCAGAGAACTAAGCAAATATAATCTGAGGGAAAAAAATGGTAAGGAGATATCCATCTGTTACCAAAGTTTCCTTCAAGAGTCCTCTTTCAGATCTGCAGGAAAACTAGGGAGTCTTTAGGGTATCTCTTACTCATAACTGAAAGGCCTTCAGTCTTCCAGTCATTAAATGGGTCCAGATCAAATAACTCCAAGCCCATGCATAAATGTGGGTGCTACAGCACACCCAGAATCCTGCTCATCTGGTCCTCCAACATGGCTGGCTCTCTGAATCTACCTCCTGTTGCTGCTTTAGGTCTGTTTGATCTGCCCTGTTCCTGAGCCCCAGAAAGTGACCTACTAACATGAGGCTCTAGGGCATGAAGGATTAGGATCGTTAAAAACAAGATAACAGGCACAAAACAGTCATTTATGCTAAGCTCCACATCACAAAATCAAGACTTAATTACAATTTCAGCTCTCTCGAAATGGAATCTTAAGCCAGTTCATCCGGAATCTCCTGATCTGCACTACTGAGGTCACCTGCCTGATAGACCCTGCCATCCTCTAAAGGAAAGTGACCTTGCAATAACCCACCCGCTTTTTTGTCTAGTCTAACTTCCTTGACCTCTCCCACTTCTGCCAATAAGTCTCTCATTTTGTACAGCTCGTCAGAGCTCCTTTCTATCTTCTACATTGGATGCTGTCCAATTCGAATTGACTTTTGCTCAAACCCTTACAACTTTTCTTATGCTTCAGTTTATCTTTTCTCAAAAGAGAATAATTTGCAGCAGGTAGAGTCAGCAGCCCTGATGCTAAAGTTGACCTACCTTTCCCTGCCCCAGGGCATCTCTCCGATGACTTTTTCTCCTCTAACCTCCCATTCTTCCATCATGCCATTTCAGCCGGTTCCCTCTCTGTCTTCCCTAAGTTCCAGGGATCTGACATCTACTCCTTCTGGAAGCCCACATAGCAGCTGCCATCCTAGGTCACTCTCTCCATCCCCAGGGAGGACACCATTTTAGTTGCTCTGTTACTTCCTCTCTAAGCCCAGACTGGTTCAGGCCTTTTTGTTTTATAACCAAAGGGCCCACTAAGTAGTTTTTCTAAACCGAAGCATATGATTTTCCATGAGGTGAATTCTGCTATCCCCACAGAATAAAAATGTGGCTAGTCAGTTGAGGTTTTTCTTTAATAATAATACTTTTCTTCCCACTGAAATATAGGATGTATTTCTTCATCTATTTTTGCTGTGTAAGCCCACAAATAGTTGCGTTAACATAGGTTGTTGGTTTTAACAAAATGCTATCGCAGCACGTTGGAAAGTGGTACTGCCCATCCAGCGGGGGTACAAAAGTGCTTTAAAGAGGGGGAAAGCACTGGGTTAGATCCTGATTGCATGTTATGCCCTGGGGTGATGCCAAAAAGGGCAACTCAAAATGAAATTTTCCTCTATTCCAGCATCACATAAATGGAAATGGCTATTTCTGAGTATATCCAGAATTTCTTAATTTCCCTTTACAGTGTAGGTCTATTTTCTCAAAGTGTATGTAGTCTAGAGACCACTATATTAAAATAACCTCTGTTTGTTAAAAATGTGGGTTCCTGCCCAAGGTCTCCCTGCCCAAATGAATCAGAGTTTTCAGGAGTAGGACCCAGGAATGTGCATTTAAAAAATGGCAATGCGAGAATTCCCTGGCGGTCTAGTGTTTAGGGCTCCGGGCTTCCCTGCATGGGGCAAGGGTTCCATCCCTGGTTGGGGAACTGAGATCTTGCATGCTGTGTGGCACGGCCAAAGAAAATTAAAGAAAAATTAAAACGGCAATGCAACTTTTATGGCCAGCTAAGCTTAAGAGCCATATCCAGAGTAAAGTAGCTTCAATACATGGATTAAGCCATTGAGCATTCCAGGAAACATATCTTATCCTTTGTAGTCATTGTTTCCCAGAATAAAAAATAAGGGTCAAAATAAGGAGTAACTTTACAAGAGAGAAACCTGACAAATACTTCTCAGCCAGGTGATCAAATTCAACAACTACAGTGATAAATTGTGTCGATAGTAGGTACCTTGATGTGATATGATGAAAATGGTACTTTACCTCTGTGGTCTTCCCCTCAAAGCCCATAACCCCCATCAAATCATGAGAAAAACAGCAGATAAATTTCAACTGAGGGATATTCTACAAAATCATAACCAGACCCCTCAAAACTGTCAAGGTCATCAGAAACAAGGGAAATTTGAGAACTGTCACAGCCCAGAGGAGCCTCAGGAGACATGATGACTGAAAGTAATGTGGTTTCCTGGATGGAATCCTGGAACAGAAGAAAGACATTAGGGAAAAATGAAAGAAATGTAAAGAAAGTATGGACTTTAGTTAATAATAATATATTAACATTGGTTCACCAATTGTGACAAATGTACTATATTAAGGTAAAATGCTAATAACAGGGGAAGCTGGGTGGAGGATAGACAAAAACTCTCTTTACTACCTTCACAGGTTTTCTGTAAATCCAAACCTCTACTACAATTAAAAATTCATTTAAAGCTTTTTAAAAATGGGAGTCGAGACAGAGAAGATTGATCTACACTATTGTTCTTTGCACTGACTACCTGGTCCATCAATCAAATCTCTATTCCACACGGGTTAATATCACTAAGATAAAAAAGTTGATCAAATAATTGACATCATGGTATATGTAACCAATAGGTTTAATTCTTCTGTGTTGTTTACACACAGGGCTCCCATGCTGTATAAGTCCAGAGGGTTCTAGTCACACAAAATGAGAGTGAAAGAAAATCATTTCTGTAGAACTGTAGGGAGGAAAGACTTTCCCTCCCTTCCTAGGTCCAAAAGCTGAGCCTATGAAATAAACTGACAACGGTACTTTAACAAGAGAAAATGTTTATAAATTTATTAACTTAGTACTACATGTATGGAGGCATCACAGAAAAAAAAATACCCCAAAAAAGAGTGATATATGAGAGCTTATATATTGTCTTAATAGGTGGAGGGGTGATGTAGACCATTTAAAGGAAAGTAAATGATGTTTAGGAAAGATGAATGAGCCCTTAGAAAAACAGATGGGAGACCTGATAATTTTTGGTAAAGTTTGTCTGAGTGTGGTTTCCACTTCTACCCTCCTCTCCTGTGATTAGAGCGGATCTTCCCTGGTTGAAGAAATTCCCAGAGAGGAGATTTACAACTGCATTCCTTTTGAAGGGTCTGTCTTTAGGCAGATAAGGGGAGTTCAGAGAAAGTCTCTTGCTGCATTTGGTGTTTCTCAAGTGCCTATAGCTCAAAATAATCAATACACCAAAGTGGCATATTTTGGGGCAACAGGTCCTGAACTCCTTCAGAATACAATATGAGTATCTCTGGAATTGTTCTAACTTCTGGCCTATTTACGTACCACGAGTAGAAATTATCAACCCATTTAAGCTTCTAGTGGGTAAAATGTACAAGTAGGATATAAGCAGGGAGCCTTTGGTGTGCCATGTTTATTTCTCAAGTTAATCTACCAAGAATAAAAAAAAAGGCCATCCCCCAATGTATCTGCTCCCACCACCATTAATTTTATGAATGAATACTCTATTCACCTTCTCAACTGGCAGGACATTGCTTCTCTCCATCATTAGTTATCTGCTATGCTCATTTCTCCTCACTCCTTTTTAGACAACTCAGTGTCCTCCAACTGAGAACCCACTTCTCACCACTCAGGTCAAAATGTGAAGGGAAGAGTGAAAAGGGAGAAAAGTCCTAAGGGTCTTTCTCCAACCGCTTGTCCATGTGTGTTACCCTAGAGCAAGTGCTTATTGGCTTGCTTGCAAGAATCTGTTGTTAAAGCTACAGCAGGGCTTCCCTGGTGGCGCAGTGGTTGAGAGTCCGCCTGCCGATGCAGGGGACACGGGTTCGTGCCCCGGTCCAGGAAGATCCCACATGCCGCGGAGCGGCTGGGCCCGTGAGCCATGGCCGCTGAGCCTACGAGTCCGGAGCCTGTGCTCCGCAATGGGAGAAGCCACAGCAGTGAGAGGCCTGCGTACAGCAAAAAAACCCCAAAAAAACAACAAAAAAGAAAGATACGTTTCTGGCTCCCTAAATGGAGAGTTTAAAAACCTCCCATACAGCAATCATTACAAATGGTGGCTGGATTTTCTAGCACTATTCATATCGAACTCTCCTTCTGAGTAAGACTAATAGGATTCCTTAATCTGGTTATGAAACCGAACAGTTACTCTAGGGAAATTCACTGCAAATTAAACCATCGGATTGCAGCTGGACTTTTGGAACCAAGGGCATCCGTCCCAGCGAGCAGAAATAAGACTGTTGATCTGGGTGAGAGTTCAACGCCACTTCCTTACTTTGCAAGTGTGCCTGCAATTTAGGAGAAACAAGAAGTTAACCCTGAGAAAGGAATCATTAGTTATTGTAACAAATGAACTGAATTCTTGACTGGAGACTTCTCAAATGCAAGGGCTTCCTATACACATACAGATATTTTCCTGTTTTTCTTTTCATTCTTCAGTTTTAAGAGTAAAGGAAATTTTGAAGAGCATGGCTGTGAAAATTATGGATTTCCAGTCAATCTTTTCAGTGTCTAACACTCCAAAAATAATGTTCTAAGCAATTTTCATTGATGAAAACAGCTAATGTGGAAATAAACTTCCACCCTCTAAGCTATGTGGTTATAAGACATTGCTGCCCTCCCTCTAAGACCTGCTGAGTTCTTTTTGTGTTTGGGCTATGAACATAAGCAACCAGCTGTTCCTAATCCCTAAATTACAGAGTTTGGGGAAAACAAGAAATAAAGAGGGCAAGAAGGCAAAACAAGAGCTTTGTCAGTCACTCCATGTATATATTTTGTTGCTATTAAGTCATTCACAAACATTTGTTGAGCCCCACTATTTGCCAGACACTGTAGTTTGGCACCACGGATACATTGGTGCACAAAAAAGATATGTTCCCTGCCAACAGTCCTAAAGAAGTAAAAGCTAGAGAATTCCCTGTCAGTCCAGTGATTAGGACTCCACGCTTTCACTGCTGAGGGCCCCTGGTCAGAGAACTGAGATCCCGCGAGCTGTGCGGCGTGCTCAAAAAAAAAAAAAAAAAAAAAGGTAATAGCTAACATTTACATGGTGCTTATAGTTTCAGCCTTGTTCTAAGCATTTTCTTATATTAAACTCATTTAATTTAATTTATGAAGTAGGTACTGCTATCATCTCCAATTTAGAGATGAGGAAACTGAGAAGCAATTATACTCCAATAAAGATGTTAAAAAAAAAAGAGAGATGAGGAAACTGAGGCATAGAGAGTTTTAAATGATAATCACATAAATTGACTAGTGACTATATAATTTCAAAGCAATCTAAGGTGTCTGATGGAAAGTTATACCAGTGGCTCATTTCAAGCAGTGAATCCTGGGATCATACATCATTCCTTGAACAGTTCTATGGTAAAGGGCAGATCCAAAATATGTGTTATTAGGCAAGTGACTTTAGTCCTCAAAAAAAGAGCAGTCAGTTAAATATAGAGGAATTGTCCCTCTAGAATATCTCTCTAGACTTAGAATGTTAAAACTCCATTCTGTATCTCTTTCTGCCATTGCCGTGTGAGGAAATGTCGTAAGTCTTGGTCTTCCTGTTTTGGGGAAAAACATCTCCCTCAAGATTGATGTCTGAATAAAGTTTCAGCCATTTTCAGCTACTATTGTAAAAAATGTTCTATGTAGGAAAATGAATTTCATATCATCAGAGATGCAAACTAATACACTGAGTTTTATCCTGGAGCAATAGTGGATGGGTGTGTCTAAACCTGGTAACCCGATGGCATGCATTGGAAACACGCTAAGTGGATCAAAAGTTCTAATCTGGTCGAGGGGAGACAGTTTTTTCATTAGAGCTATGCTGTACCTTTGTCTCATCAGCACTGTGTTCTCATCAACCAAGCTTTCTGGACCAGCTCAAATGCTGTTAATTTCAGTGGCAGAGTCTACCTCTCCCAGGAAATGTGCATAGCATTAGGTTAACAATTCGCATCAAACAATTAGCACTAAATTAGGACACAAGCATTTGGAAATTTATGTATTCACTAAAATGATAATAGAAAACTACATAGAAATGCTACCATTAAAATGATAATATAAAGACTACACAGAAATACAATTTGTGACTTGAATTCATTGGGAAAACATAGGATATAAAACTGCATGAATTATATTTATAATTAAATGAATTATCAAAGCACCAAAGACGAGAAAGTCACAAAAAATAAAAAGAGGTCAAGATTGTATCAGAGTGAAGGAATTATGATAGTTCTTATACCTTTCTAGCTTTCTATAATGGACTATGTCATTTTAAATTGAAAGGAAGAAAATGTAATGTTTTATGTGCTATTTTAAGATGTCAATGGTCTTGGTTTACTACTAACTGCACTTGTCAAAGTTCAGAAATGGGAGCCATACCATGACTAGAGGTATAAATCCACAGAGTTACTATGTCCTCCTTCATCAAAATAGAAATCTTGAAAAGAAGAAAACAAAATCTATCTGCATAGCTCCAGAGCACAGAAAAATCACATGGTGACTTTACTTAATAGGACATACACAACCATTTTTTAGTAGGGTTCTGGAATAATGCATATTTGTCTCCAGGCTTAAATACTTGTGATGCTCTGTTGTTTAAAAAAAGATCTTGGAAATTCTCTGGCAGTCCAGTGGTTGGGACTCCGTGATCCCACTGCAGCGGGCCAGGTTCCATCCCTGGCTGGGGAACTAAGATCCTGCAAGCCACTGCTCAGTGCGGCCAAAAAAAAAAAAAAAAAAGATCTTGTGCACATGTCTCTGTCCTCCCAGCTCCCAGGCAGCTTCTCCTTGCCAAGTCTGTGATTCAAGGCTATCTGTGTTAGAGTGTGGGTATGGGCTCTGCCCCACTGGCTCATCCCCGGTCCATGTCTCACCTGCCTGGGAAGGAGCTGAAGGGACCAGCAATTGAGTCTCTGTCGCACCCATATTTATTTACTTGAAGCAGATAGTTAATGTTCTTTCAGTGATTCTAAAAGTGTGGTTCCCCAGACCAACAGTGTCAGCATCACCTGGTATCTGGTTAGAAATGCACATGTTTCAGGCCCCACCCCAGACCTACTGAATCAGAATTTCTGGGTAAAGCCCAGTAATCTGTTTAAACAAGACCTCCAGGTGATTGTGACACTCACTACTGAGAACCACTGTCCTGTTCCATAAGCCTAATTATAATATATTTCTACTTAGATACCAACACAAGCAGCAAGAATATATACTTTAAATTCTAATTTGCTATTGTAATCACAATTATCTTAACATCTTATTTTTGAAATAATTATAGAAGAAATGCAAAAAAAAATGGTACAGAGATATTTTTATACCCTCCACCTAGCTTCCCCTAATGCTAACATCTCACATAATGAAGGAACATGAATCAAAACCGGGAGATTAATTTTGGTACAAGACTCTTAGGTAAACTACATTTTCCACTTGGATTTCACCAGTTTTCCCACCAACGTTTCTTTACTGTTCCAGGATCCAATCCAGGACTTCACATTGCATTTAATTGTCACGTCTCCTTGGTCTCTTCTCATCTGTGACAGTTCCTTGGTCTTCCTTTGCTTTCCATGACCTTGACATTTTTGACAAGTACTAATCAGATAGTTGCAGAGTATCCCTCAGTTTGAGTTTGTCTGATATCTTCTCATGATGAGATTGAAGTTACATGTTTTGAGGAAGTAAAACACAGTGGTGATGTGCCTTTTTATTGCATCACATCAGCTGGTATAGTATGTTGATAATATATCTTATTATAAAGGTGATCCACTTGGTTAAGCTGGTATCTGCCAGGTCTCTCTACCATAAAGTTATTATTTTCCCCATTATTATTAATAATTGAGGCTATGCAAATATTCAGCATCTCTTTAAACGTCCATCTACTGACCTTAGCATTTAGTGGATAATCACATATTTTAAAAAATATTATCTCAGGCTTCCCTGGTGGTGCAGTGGCTAAGAATCCGCCTGCCATTGCAGGGGACACGGGTTCGAGCCCTGGTCTGGGAAGATCCCACATGCCGCAGAGCAACTAAGCACGTGCACCACAACTACTGAGCCTGCGCTCTAGAGCCCACGAGCCACAACTACTGAAGCCCGCGTGCCTAGAGCCCGTATTCCGCAACAAGAGAAGCCACCACAATGAGAAGTCCGCGCAACAGCAATGTAGAGTAGCCCCGCTCGCTGCAATTAGAGAAAGCCCGTGCACAGCAACGGACACAACGCAGCCAAAAATAAATAAAATAAATTAAATTAAAAAAAAATTATATATATATATATATATATATATATATATATATATATATATAA
>NW_006793646.1:444512-454692 GCF_000442215.2 Lipotes vexillifer | reverse complement strand
ATATATATATATATATATATATATATATATATATATATATATATAATCCACATCACCATAGTTTAGGTGGCTCTGGCTAAGATTGGCTGAGCAGGGCACGCAGGTCTCGTCTGTGACCATTATGTTTGAGGCATAGTTGCTTGGGATGGAGACGGAAGACCTGAGGAGACAGAGGGCAACAGGATCACACACTCTTTGCCAGTCCCAGGGATATGTCTGATCCCATAGAGAACACTCCTGAAGGGAATGATTTCCAGCAGGGATTTTAAGAGCAGCTTATAGTACTGCTCTGGGTCTCAGATGATAAAATGGAGCCCTGAAGTGGGAAGAGAGGCAAACTGATTTCTGCATGGAACGCCAGAAGAAGAGTGACAACTGACAAGAAAACCTAAGGAACTTTCTAGTAGGAGAATCATGTTCTTCCTTGGGGCAGGGGTGAACTACAGCCTCTGGAGAAGCCACCTTCAGTGAGGATGCCAGAGGTAAAGAGGAGTGGTCTTTCTCCAGAGGAGGGGGAGATTTTGTGAGGAGGCAGTGAGAATTGTGAGGTGGTGAGTTGCCAGGGGAGTAAATAAGCCAGAAAACTGAGATGAATAATGTGACAGCACTCCATTTGTACCAAAAGACTCTGGCGGAGGCAGAAAAGAAGGGTCTCGGCATATAATTATGCAATCATACACTCAATTCATCACATGACCAACCAAAACTCTATTTTTTTTTTTAGGGGTTGCAAATATTTATTTCACAGTTGACACCTTTCTTTTCACTTTGTATAAAGCATTTCTTACCTTGCTGAAATGAGTTGTTTTTTTTTTTAACATCTTTATTTGAGTATAATTCCTTTACAATGGTGTGTTAGTTTCTGCTTTATAACAAAGTGAATCAGCTATAATATACATATTCTGAAATGAGTTGTTTTTTTTTTTAACATCTTTATTGGAGTATAATTCCTTTACAATGGTGTGTTAGTTTCTGCTTTATAACAAAGTGAATCAGCTATACATATACATATGTTCCCATATCTCCTCCCTCTTGCATCTCCCTCAAAACCTCCCTATCCCACCCCTCTAAGTGGACACAAAGCACTGAGCTAATCTCCCTGCGCTATGTGGCTGCTTCCCACTATCTATTTTACATTTGGTAGGGTATATGTCCATGAGACTCTCTCACTTCGTCTCAGCTTACCCATCCCCCTCCCTGTGTCCTCAAGTCCATTCTCTACATCTGCCTCTTTATCGCTGTCCTGCCCCTAGGTTCTTCAGAACCTTTTTTTTTTTTCTTTAGATTCCATATGTATGTGTTAGCATACGGTATTTGTTTTTCTCTTTCTGACTTACTTCACTCTGTATGACAGTCTATAGATCCATCCACCTTACTACAAGTAACTCAATTTCATTTCTTTATATGGCTGAGACATATTCCATTGTATATATGTGCCACATCTTCATTATCCATTCAGCCGTTGATGGACACTTAGGTTGCTTCTATGTCCTGGGTATTGTAAACAGAGCTGCAATGAAAATTGTGGTACGTGACCCTTTTTGTATTATGGTTTTCTCAGGTTATATGCCCAGTAGTGGGATTGCTGGGTCATATGCGAGTTCTATTTGTAGTTTTTTAAGGAACCTCCATACCGTCCTCCATAGTGGCTGTATCAATTTACATTCCCACCAACAGTGCAAGAGGGTTCCCTGTTCTCCACACGCTCTTCAGCATTTATTGTTTGTAGATATTTTGATGATGGCCATTCTGACTGGTGTGAGGTGATACCTCATGGTAGTTTTGATTTGCATTTCTCTAATTATTCATGATGTTGAGCATTCTTTCATGTGTTTGTTGGCAATCTATATATCTTCTTTGGAGGAATGTCTAGCTCTTCTACCCATTTTGGACTGGGTTGTTTGTTTTTTTTGATATTGAGCTTCATGAGCTGCTTGTAAATTTTGGAGATTAATCCTTTGTCAGTAGCTTCATTTGCAAATATTTTCTTCCATTCTGAGAGTTGTCTTTTTGTCTTGTTTATGGTTTCCTTTGCTGTGCAAAAGTTTTAAGTTTCATTAGGCCCCATTTGTTTATTTTTGTTTTTATTTCCATTTCTCTAGGAGGTGGGTCAAAAAGGATCTTGCTGTGATTTATGTCATAGAGTGTTCTGCCTATGTTTTCCTCTAAGAGTTTTATAGTGTCTAGCCTGACATTTAGGACTTTACTCCATTTTAAGTTTATTTTTGTGTATTGTGTTAGGGAGTGTTCTAATTTCATTCTTTTACATGTAGCTGTCCAGTTCTCGCAGCACCACTTATTGAAGAGGCTGTCTTTTCTCCATTGTATATTCTTGCCTCCTTTATCAAAAATAAGGTGACTATATGTGTGTGGGTTTATCTCTGAGCTTTCTGTCCTGTTCCATTGATCTATACTTCTGTTTTTGTGCCAGTACCATACTGCCTTGATTACTGTAGCTTTGTAGTATAGTCTGAAGTCAGCGAGCCTGATTCCTCCAGCTCTGCTTTTCTTTCTCAAGATTGCTTTGGCTACTGGGGGGTCATTTGTGTTTCCATACAAATTTTGAAATTTTTTGTTCTAGTTCTCTGAAAAATGCCATTGGTAGTTTGATAGGGCTTGCACTGAATCAGTAGATTGCTTTGGGTAGTAGAGTCATTTTCAGAATATTGATTCTTCCAATCCAAGAACATGGTATATCTCTCCATCTGTTTGTATCATCTTTAATTTCTTTCATCAGTGTCTTATAATTTTCTGCATACAGGTCTTTTGTCTCCTTAGATAGGTTTGTTCCTAGGTATTTTATTCTTTTTGTTGCAATGGTAAAAGGGAGTGTTTCCTTAACTTCACTTTCAGATTTTTCATCATTAGTGTATAAGAATGCAAGAGATTTCCTGCATTAATTTTATATCCTGCTACTTTACCAAATTCATTGATTAGCTCTAGTAGTTTTCTGGTAGCATGTTTAGGATTCTCTATGTATAGTATCATGTCATCTGCAAACAGTGACAGTTTTACTTCTTTTCCAATTTGTATTACTTTTATTTCTTTTTCTTCTCTGATTGCTGTGGCTAGGACTTCCAAAACTGTGTTGAATAATAGTGGTGAGAGTGGACATCCTTGTCTTGTTCCTAGTCTTAGAGAAAATGGTTTCAGTTTTTCACCAATGAGAACAATGATGTCTGTGGGTTTGTCATATATGGCCTTTATTATGTTGAGGTAAGTTCCCTCTATGTCCACTTTCTGGAGAGTTTTTATCATAAATGGGTGTTAATTTTGTCAAAAGCTTTTTCTGCATCTATTGAGATGATCATATGGTTTTTATTCTTCCATGTGTTAATATGGTGTATCACATTGATTGATTTGCATATATTGAAGAATCCTTGCATTCCTGGGATAAATCCCACTTGATCATGGTGTATGATCCTTTTAATGTGCTGTTGGATTCTATTTGCTATTATTTTGTTGAGGATTTTAGCATCTATGTTCATCAGTGATATTGGTCTGTAGTTTTCTTTTTTTGAGATATCTTTGTCTGGTTTTGGTATCAGGGTGATGGTGGCCTCATAGAATGAGTTTGGGGGTGTTCCTCCCTCTGCTATATTTTTGAAGAGTTTGAGAAGGATGGGTGTTAGCTCTTCTCTAAATGTTTGATAGAATTCGCCTGTGAAGCGATCTGGTCCTGGGCTTTTGTTTGTTGGAAGATTTTTAATCACCGTTTCAATTTCAGTCCTTGTGATTGGTCTGTTTATATTTTCTATTTCTTCCTGGTTCAGTCTCAGGAGGTTGTGCTTTTCTAAGAATTTGTCCATTTCTTCCAGGTTGTCCATTTTATTGGCATATAGTTGCTTGTAGTAATCTTTCATGATCCTTTGTATTTCTGCGGTGTCAGTTGTTACTTCTCCTTTTTCATTTCTAATTTTATTGATTTGAGTCTTCTCCATTTTTTTTGTTGAGTCTGGCTAGTGGTTTATCAATTTTGCTATCTTCTCAAAGAACCAGCTTTTAGTTTTATTTATCTTAGCTATTGTTTCCTTCATTTCTTTTTCATTTATTTGTGATCTGATCTTTATGATTGCTTTCCTTCTGCTAACTTTGGGGTTTTTTGTCTTCTTTGTCTAATTGCTTTAGGTGTAAGGTTAGTTTGTTTATTTGAGATGTTTCTTGTTTCTTGAGGTAGGATTTTAGTTTTTTAAACTTCCTTCTTAAAACTGCTTTTGCTGCATTCCATAGGTTTTGGGTCATTGTGGTTTCATTGTCATTTTTTTCTATGTCTTTTTTGCTTTCCTCTTTGATTTCTTCAGTGATCTCTTGGTTATTTAGTAGTTTATTGTTTAGCCTCCATGTGTTTGCACTTTTTACAGATTTTTTCCTGTAATTGGTATCGAGTCTCACAGCACTGTGGTTGGAAAAGATACTTGATATGATTTCAATTTTCTTAAATTTACCAAGGCTTGATTTGTGATCCAAGGTATGATTTATCCTGGAGAATGTTCCATGAGTACTTGAGAAGAAAGTGTATTCTGCTGTTTTTGGATGGAATGTCCTATAAATATCAATTAAGTCCATCTTGTTTAAAGCTTGTGCTTCCCTATTTATTTTCCTTTTGGATGATTGCTCTGTTGGTGAAAGTTGGGTGTTAAAGTCTCCTACTATGATTGTGTTACTGTCGATTTCCCCTTTTATGGCTGTTAGCATTTGCCGTATGTATTGAGGTGCTTCTATGTTGGGTGCATAAGTATTTATAATTGCAGTATCTTCTTTTTGGATTGGTCCCTTTATCATTATGTAGTGTCCTTCTTTGTCCCTTGTAATAGTCTTTATTTTAAAGTCTATTTTGTCTGATATGAGAATTGCTACTCCAGCTTTCTGTTGACTTCCATTTACATTGAATACCTTTTTCCATCCCCTCACTTTCAACCTGTATGCGTCCCAGGTCTGAAATGGGTCTCTTTTAGACAGCATATGTACAGGTCTTGTTTTTGTGTCCATTCAGCCAGTATATGTCTTTTAGTTGGAGCATTTAATCCATTTACATTTAAGGTAGTTATCGATATGTGTGTTCCTATTACAATTTTCTTAATTGTTTTGGCTTTGTTATTGTAGGTCTTTTCCTTCTCTTGTGTTTCCTTCACCTTAGATTAGTTCTGTAGCATCCAATAAAGTTTATTGCTTCTGAACATTTTCTAATGCTTTTCTTTTCAGGTGGCACTAGAATGATTTTAGGAGTTGAGACCATATTATCCAACAAGGCCATGAGGGAATATCCAATATCCAATTAGATGTCATTTTAGTATCTAGTAGGAGTTGGGACCTTACAAGATAAGGAAATTAGGAAGAGGGTGAGGAATTCCCTCAAGTTCAAAGTGTTTTGGATCTAGCTGGGAAAAATTTAAGTATAGTATGCACCAAAGAAATGTAAAATTCAATTAAGTAAAGTACTGTCCTGGGTCTGAGCTGCAATCTTTTATTCATAGATGGAAGGAAAAGATAAGGATATCAGGCAATCTCAGGTGTCATCCTTCACTTTATGTCAACTTGACTGGATCAGGGATGCTCAGAGAATTGACTAAACATTGTTTCTGTGTCTGTCTGTGAAGGCGTTTCCAGATGAGCTAAACATTTGAATCTGTAAAGTATATTGCCCTTCTTGGTATGGGTGGCCATCTTCCAATCCACTAGCATCTGAATAGACAAAAGACAGAGGAAGGGAGAATTTACCCCTTTTTGGCAGGAGTGCTTGAGCTCAGACATCAGTCTTCTCTGCCTTGGACTGAGACTTAACACCATTGGCTCTCCTGGTACTCAGGCCTCTGGATGTAAATTGAACTATAGCATCAGCTCTTCTCATTCTCTGGTTTGCATATGGTGAATTCTGAGACTTACCCTTCATAATTGCATGAGCCAATTCCTCATAATAAATATATATATATATATATATATATATATAAAATACATGTTTATAGATATAGACATATAGGTATATGCTATTGGTTCTTTTCCTGTGGAGAACCCTAATACACCAGGGAAATGATAACTATCTTCTTTAACTTTGGAACCATGATACAGTGACTCTGCTTGGCTTAGCAGTTGGGATGGGAAAGAATCAATCCAGTTGTCATCCTAGGCAACAAACCCGTGTCCCCTGCATTGGCAGGCAGATTCTTAACCACTGCACCACTGAGGAAGACCCCCCTCCTTGTAGCTTATTTTATACTTAATAGTTTGTACCTCTTAATCCCCTACCCCTATGTTGCCCCTCCCCCTTCCCTCTCCCCACTGGTAACCACTAGTTTGTTCTTCATATCCCTGAGTCTGCTACTTTTTTGTTACATTCACTAGTTTGTTGTATTTTTTAGATTCCACATGTGAGTGATAAATCTGTCTGATTTATTTCACTTAACATAATTCCCTCCAAGTCCATTATGAGTGTTATAAGAATTTAAATACGTTTGAGGTTTATTTGATAATTGAAGTATCTTAAAAGGTAATCAAATATGTAAACTGTGGTTTAAGCTGCTGAAAGGAGTTTAAGTTTGTAAATGAAAACAAGGATCAAACCCCTATATTAGTTTCTATGGCTTCTGTAACAAATGACCACACATTATATGGCATAAAACAACAGAAATTTATTATTTCCCAGTTCTGAGGACTAGAAGACTGAGATTAAGATAGCAGGGCCACATTCCTTCCAAAGTTTCTAGGAAATAACACTTCCAGCCTCTTTAAGCTTCTGGTGGCTCCTGGCTTTCCCCGGCTTGTGGCAGCATCCCTCCAATCTCTGCCTCTGTCTTCATATGACCCTATTCTCCGTGTATTTTCTGTCTCTAATAAGGGCACTCTCACTGTATTTAGGGCCAGCCCTAATCCAGTATGACCTCATCTTGATCCTTACCTAAATATCAACTGCAAAAATCCTTTTTCCCAAATAAAGTCACATTCTGAGGTTCTGAGTGGACATGAATTTGGAGGGGACACTATCCTACCCACTACACATTTTAAGAGTGATTGTTAGAGTTTGCTAGACTTACAAGTAGAATAATGAGATTTGTAATCTAAAGATTACTAAGAGCAAGCGTTTTGAGTATGTTTCTTTAACTAACTGATTATTAATTTGAAAACCAAGGTCACCTCTGAATAATCTATTCTGCACTCAGTTCTCTCTCAAGGTCACCCAGCAACTCACAGTCACACAAAAGAATACTTTTATTAAAAAGGCTCTGGCAAGGTGGTTTTCCTCATTCTCGTTCTGTTCTAACATTTCTCTTTGAAGACAGCAGCATTTCTGCCTGTTATTCACTTAAACTGACTAAACTTGGGCAAAATGAACACTTTTCATGATAAAGCAGTTTAAGAATAGTATTTGTATCAAAGGCCAGAAGAATATCCCAAACACCAGGATGAAACAGCTCTGGAGAACAAAGCTGCAAAGCTACAGTCTCAGGTGAAGCCCCAAATACCCTTTAGCTGATTAAAAGAAAGTAGATCACAACAAAAACATAATTTGTCAGTGTTTGCTATTTTTAGAGTCTTCAGGAAGCAGAATTATAAGACAGAAAGGATTTTCAGATAAAAACATCTTAGCTAACTCTAGCAAATCTTGAAAAAGTCAAATGATTCCGAATACAGGTGAACTCCTTCCAGATTTCTTGGATAATGGCTTCTACTCCACTGCCAGCTGCTGAGAGCTCAAGGTAAGGGGCTGCAGGTCTGGAGCCTGCCCACTGAGAACATTCAGGACTTTCATTACTTCCTAGAGACAACCTACAGCAAGAGCTTAGAAGAAATGGTGTGTGATATGTCTGTCTCCAGGCGCTGGTCTGCAACAGGGCCAGGGAGATAATGAGGAAGCTCCTATCAGACAGATAAGACATCACACAGAAGCTCCACTCAACTCAGCTTTACAAATGGTAAGAGAAGCAAAGACACCAAGAGCAACAATTCCTAGAGGCTGATTTCCCCAAAGAAGTTTACATAAAGCAGTATTTGATCATAGGAAGTAGGCTTCTTTTTTAACATTCATTGTATGTGGCTTTTTAAATGTACATATTTTTCAGACAATTATGGTACTTCTCTAGTAATATCCTCATCTTTAAGGAGACTGGATAACAAATTCTTTGATTTACAGGTGTAGTTCCAAGTTCTCTCTTTAGAAACATTACCGTTATGTGTTGAACAATCCCAAAACCAAGTAATGAGCACTCCAGACTGCTACCCTCCTCCAAAGAGCTGAAAAAAACTTTATATTAGTTGCCGAAATAGAGTTCAGATTGGAGGTGGGGAAAAGAAGAAAATACAGAAAGTAAAAACTTTGATATAATAATGAGAAAGAATTTTCTAGGCATAGAAGAAAATAAGATATAAGATGCAATAAACAAATTGATAGGCAAATAGCAGACTGAAAAGAAGTTTTCAAATAATAAAACAAAGAAAAATACAAACAGTTAAGTGTCTTAGTTGATCAAGAGCTTAAAATCAATGAGAAAATATTGATGGGCCATTACAATTTGGCAAAGGATTGAACAGGCTTTCCTAAAAGAAAAAAATATGACAAAAAAACATGTGAATATATATTCAACATTATTAATTGTCAAAGACATCCACAACAGAAATCACTGGGCACAGATTTAATGTGTGAATGTAGCACTTATTAAACAGTATTATACAGCTTTGCATCTGCCAATCATTTAATTCTTGCAACAATTCAATATTAGTAGTACTGTTATTATCCTCATTTTACAGTTGAAGAAACTGAGACACAGAAATGTAAGTAATTTAACCAAGGTCATGTGGCTAGTAATTGGCTTAGCCAGACTCCACGCCCAGTAGTTGGGCTCCCTGCCCAGGCTCTTACCACCAGGCTTGACTGTCTTTCTGAATACTTACAATGAACCGAATGTTTGTGTCCCCCTGAAATTAATATGTTGAAATCCTAACCCCCAATATGATGATATTAGGAGAAGGGGTATTTGGGAGGTATTTAGATTGTGAGGGTGAGCCCTCACGAATGGGATTAGTGCTCTTATAAAAGGGACCCCAGAGAGATTTCTTGCCTTCTTTCTGACATATGAGGACACAGTGAGACGTCAGGCAGTCTGCAGCCCTGAAGAGCGTTCTTACCAGAGCCTGACCATGCTGGCATCCTGACCTTGGACTTCCAGCCTCCAGAACTGTGAGAAATAAATTTCTGTTGTTTATAAGCCACGCAGTCTATGATAGTCTGTTACAGCAGCCTGAATGGACTAATATAGTACTGCTGGGTGCAGTGAGACTCCCTCTCACATATTGTTGGTGGGCAGGAAAATTGGCGCAGTTGTTGTGGTAATAGGTACAATTGGTGAAATGAAGCAGTGGCTTTGTGTAAAAGTTCCAAAATATCTTTGTATGGAATAAGATTTTTTTAAAAGGAATAAAAACCTTGATGACAATGAATAGCATAAATATGGAATGAATCCCACTGACAACTACGGTGCCAGGAGTGAATACAGAGAAAGGGGTCTCTACCTAGGGCTAGGTTGCTGGCAAAGCTGGAACTGCAGAAGCAAAAAAGGGGAGGATTTAACATGTGTAACAGAGGAAGTCACATTTGGTGGCCTCATCTTCTCAGTAACACTGGAAGCAAAGTCACTGGCAGAAAGCTTTGATAAGCGGGAGAGAAAGGATGCCTGGCACAATCACTGCATGGATTGTGGTAAGGAATCAGAAGAGATGAATTAAAATTTTTCTGAGCCGCAGGATGAACTTTAAGCAAGGCAATGAGAATTTTCAGCGGACTTGGATTTGATAATGAATTATGTCAGCCTTGGTGTCACTCTGGACTAAGAAGCTCAATTGAAGATAGGGGCAGGAATCCAAGGTTTGGAGTGGATGAGAAGACAAGGGGAAAAGGACATAAGGATTACTGAGAACATGGGCATCGTGCTGGACCATTACAACATGATTCAGGGTAAATGGCAGCAAAAAATACCCAGGAGAACAGTACACAAACCCTGAAGTTTCACATTTGTGAATTGCTTCCATGGGAGGTCTTCAAGCACCTCACTGAAAATGTCAGGGAACAAATCAATATTCTTACAAAACGCCAAGCATTTAAGAGAAAATGGAAGAAAATTTCTTACACTCTCTCATTGACTTTATCAGAATCTGTGGAACTGACTTTCACTTACTTGATGAAGAAAGAGTG
>NW_006793646.1:402340-444502 GCF_000442215.2 Lipotes vexillifer | reverse complement strand
CTGCTTTTTCCAATACTAATTGCACATATGGCCACCAACACAATTAAGATATAGGACGTTTTCATAGAGAACAGACTTGTGGTTGCCAAGAGGGAGGGGTGGGGGAGGGGTGGATTGGGAGTTTGGGATTAGCCGATTCAAACTACTATATATAGAATGGATAAAAAACCTGTCCTACTGTATAGCACAGGAACTATATTCAATATACTGTGATAAACCATAATGGAAAATAATATGAAAAAGAATATATATATATGTATAATTGAATCACTTTGTTGCACAGTAGAAATTAACGTAACATTGTAAATCAACTATACTTCAATAAAATAAATTTTTTTGAAAAGATACTGGACATTTCCATCACCCTGAACAGTTTTCTTGTGTCCCTTTGCAATCAATTTTCTGTCCCTTCCCTCTGGTCTGATCTGCTTCCCACTATTATAGATTAGTCTTGTCTATTCTAGAAATTCATATAAATGAACCATATAGTAAGTACTCTCTTGGTCTGGCTTCTTTGGCTCAGCCTAGTGTTTTAAAAATTCATCCAAATTATGTGTATCAATAATTCGGTCCTTTTTATTACTAATAATTATTTCATTGTGAATTTCACAATTTGTTGATCTGTTTACTTGTTGATGGATACCTGGGCCTTTTCCACTTTGGGGCTATTAATGAAGCTGCTGTGAACATTCTTGTACAAGTCATCCTAAGGACATGTTTTCATTTCTCTTTGGTAAAGTGTAGCAGTGGAATTGCCAGGTCTTATGTAAAGCGTATGTCTATCTTAATATGAAAGTGCCAAATTGTTTTCAAAGTCATTGTACCATACTATATTTTAAATTTTTCTTTTCTTTAATTATGGTAAAATACACATAACTTACAATTTACCATATTAATCATCGCTAGGTGAATAAAGTTCTGGAGTGTCAAGTACATTCACATTGTTGTGTAACCAGTTTCCAGAAGTCTATTCACTTTGCAAAACTGAAACTCCATATCCATTAAATAACAACTCCTCATTCCCCCCTCCCCCAGCCCCTGGCAACCACCATTCTACTTTCTGTCTCTATGAATTTGACTATTCTAGGTACCCCTTATAAGTGGAATCACACAGTATTTGTCTTTTTGTGAAGGGCTTATTTCACTTAGCATAAAGTCCCCAAGTTTCATCCATGTTCCATTCATTTTTAAGGCTGAATAATATTCCATTGTATTTATGTAACATTTTCTTTATTCATCTGTTGGTTGGGTTGCTTCTATTTTTTGCTATTGTGATGATGTTACTAAGAACATGGAGTACAAATATCTCTTCAAAACCCCGATTTCAATTCTTCTGGCTATATATCCAGTAATGGAACTGCTAGGATCATACGGTAAAAATATTTTTAATTTTTTGATGAGACACCATGCTGTTTTCCATATTGGCTGTACGATTTTACATTCCCACCAACACTGCACAAGAGTTTCAATTTCTTCACATCCTCATCAATACTTGTTATTTTCTGTTTTTTTGATAGTAGCTACCCTAATGGGTGTGAGGTGGTATCTCATTGTGATTTTGATTTATTTGCATTTCCTTAATGATTAGTGATGTTGAGCAACTTTTCATGTGCTTGTTGATCATTTGTATATCTTTTTTAGAGAAATATCTATTCAAGTCCTTTGCCCTTTTTTTTTTTTTTTTTTTTTTTTGCTGTACGTGGGCCTCTCCCGTTGCAGAGCACAGGCTCCGGATGCGCAGGCTCAGCAGCCACGGCTCACGGGCCTAGCCGCTCCGCGGCATGTGTGATCTTCCCGGACCGGGGCACGAACCCGTGTTCCCTGCATCGGCAGGCAGACTCTCAACCACTGCGCCACCAGGGAAGCCCCTTTGCCCATTTTAAATTGGGTTATATTTGTTGTTGTTGTTGAATTGTAGTTCTTTATATATTCTGGATATTAATCCCTTATCAGATACATGATTTGAAAGTATTTTCTTCCATCCTATAGGTTGCTTTTTTCACACTGTTGATTGTGTCCTTTGATATAAAGAAGTTTTTTATTTTGATTTAGTTGATTTAGTTTGATTTAGTTCAATTTAGTTCAATTTGTCCATTTTTATTTTTTGCCTATGCTTTTAGTGTCATATACAAGAAATCACTGCCAGCCTTCTTGAGCTCAAAGCTGTCTCTCTGAAGGTTCTATTCATTTCTTTGAAAAGTTATGATATGACATAAGGGTGGGCATTCAGCTGGTACATACTGGTGCAATGTACTAGTTGTTAAAATATTCAAGTACCAGTTATTTAAAAACCACACTACCTTGAGTCCACACTACTGCCACTGGACACTTCTGGACCACTTCATAATATGGGAACTAAATGACCCAGCAGAGGGCCCTGGGGCTCTGCTCCAGAAATATGACCTATACCCCTTCTGCTGTACTTGGTATTTTTAACATCCTTGCTTATACCTCTACCACATAGAAACTTGTTACTTGGCTTCTAAAAAGCTCGAAAGCCTTGCTAGTCAAAGAATGATGCATCACCTTGGAGTTTTTGAGATATGCAAAATTGCAGGCACCACCGCAGACCTACTAAATCATAATCTACATTTTAATGAGACCTCCAGATGATTCATATGCAAATTTTGTTTGATTTGTGCTAGCTTAGATCTTGCTTCTAGGTTGGGGCTTGTAACCTAGTGGAAACAAAGCCATGGCAGTAGTGAGGGCTGAAAGCAGTGGTTATTTAGCAACCACTACATAAATATTTTAACAATTAGTACATTATACCAATATGTACCAGCTGAATGCCAACCCTTGGGTTGTATGATAGATTTTCAGAGAAATGAATAGAACCTTCAGAGAGACAGCTTTGAACTGGTAGATTAATAATGTAGAGAGAGGGGAGTTCATCAAAGGATCTAAATCCTTGAGAAGGCAAAATGTTCTAAGTGCATTGGGCCAAACTGGCCTTTGAAAGGAAGAAGAAATAGGTAGGAAGAGGAAGCCATTGCAGAAGTAGGAGTTTTGAAGATTTGGTAATGAGAAGGTAAGGACGTTTCTCTCAGCTGGATTTTGTCATTTCAGTGAAACTTGAGGGAGTTTGTCAGCTGAAATGGGTGGGCAGGAGAATATGGAGATTTAATCAAAGAGGAGAGGCTGTTGAATTAGTCATTTCAGTGAGTAGACAGCCTTATTAGAAAAATGTTGGTAGATTCCTGGACAGCGGTAAGTATGTTTGAATGTTGTAAACATGAATTTAAAGAGAAATCAGTCAGGGGCTGACTTTGCTCAAGTGCTAGCCCAAGGATGACAGATGACAGATGGTAGATTGCAGCCAGTGTTAGGATTTTGTTAGCCAGATAAGTCAGAAAGCTGAAAAAGCAAGGAGTCGAGGACATTGCAAAGATTTTCCATAATGTCATTCAAGATAGACAAGGAGGGAAGTGAATGCAGAAATGGGCTGGGAGATAAGTGAGAAAGTTGCTGTCATGTCAATGGATGGAGATCTTAATGAGACTGAGAATGCTGGAATGCTAGAATAAGTGGGCTTGAAATACAGGCATTTGTAGTATGAGGGTGAAAGGCTAGAAATGATTTTGGAGGTGGTAATGTACCAGAAAACTGGGTTTACTTCTTGGTGGGTGTCGAGCCGAAAGACAAAACCAAGCCAAAGATCAGGAGAGGGAAGGATTTATTACTTTCATCAAGTAAGGAGAACACCAGGGATCTTTCTCAAATCAGTGTCTCTCCGAAAGCAAAATTAGTAAAATTTTAAGCCAAGGGTACATGCATAATCATGAAGGGGCTTCAAATGGAGAATTCAGCATAGAATTAGGGCAAAGGTCAACAGAGTCCAAGCTTTAGTTGACTGGAGTCACGAGGGTCAGAAAAGGTCAACATCATCATTCCTTAGGTTCCAGTTGATCTGATGGCAGAGCACCTCAGGCTAATCTTTACCACCGAAATGGGAGTCTTTACAACTGATTTATTATCTTTGCTGTTGTTACTTTTCTTGCCTGATAACAGTTTCCTTCTGCATTCTCTTGTTCCCTTAAGATCATTAATTGCTGAGACCTGTTCGAGGACAAGCATTGTAGCCAGGCTTAGATCACAAGATGGCTTAGGACCAAAATGGTTTCTCTTATTTCAAGAAAGCCATGCCTGGTTCTCTTTCTCTGGGGACCCCTACCCTATCTGCTTACAGTAATTTGTGTTGGCAAGGTTAAGTATGACCATGACAATGAGTGGTTCAAGTGGAGTAGAAGTCAAGGAACTGAGAGACCATAGTGTTGGCTGGGACACTTACAGATATTTTATTTAATGTTTTATTATGGAAAACTTTCAACATATACAAAAGCAGAGAGAAGGGTATAATAAACCTCCATGTATACATCACCCACCTTCAACAATTATCAACTCATGGCCAATCTTCTTTTATCATTGGAAGCAAATCCAAACACCACATCTTGATATCTGTAAATATATCAGAATGCATCTGTAAAAAATAAGGACTCTTTTTAAAAACATATCCACTCTACATCATCACATTTAAAACAACGAACAATAAGTACATAATATCATCAAATACCAGATCAGTCACATTGATGGTTGAAGTTGCTTGTCATTATGACAGGAATTGATTTGGAGATAAAAGTTGACAGCCAGGAACTGATTCCCAAGGTAGGAAGAGGAGCGGCAGAGATGTTACCAGGTGACAGCAATAAAGAGGGGGGAGATTTTCAAGTCAGGTAGCCTAAGCCTCAAAAGTGCAGGTGAAATCCCCCCGCTTCCAAGAAAGGTGGAGAAATGGCTTGGAAATGGCAGTGAGAAGCAAAAAGGAAAGCTTTGAGTCTATAGTTTCACCTTGAGAAGCAAGGAGTATTAGAGCAAAACTAGTCTCCACTTGAGAGATTTGAAGGGCAAAGACATTTCATTCCAGGGAGGAGCCAGGTTTCAGGTGAATTCAGGAAGTGCAAAAACGTTTATCAAAGAGATGGAATGTATGAGGATCTGCTGATTGCAGACCTGGAGCGCATAGTGAATAATATGGACTTGGGTGAGGATGAGGGTACAGAGAATCAAGTTAGATTTATGGGGAGATGTTCTGGACAGTGTAGGTCATGATTAGGGATTATTCAGTTCTAAATATTTTTTAATCTTCTCTTGGGAATTCTTTTGGAGGAAGTTTTCAGGATTGCAGCTTTTTAATGCAGTTTTTAGGATTGGGTATTTTAAAAAGTGATTTTATTGTTGATTTCTCACGTTACTGAGTTACAATGAGAGCACACCATATCATATTAACTGACATCTGCTGAAAATTCTCAGGGATCCAGTGAGTGGTTAATTTTTGAAATGTCCTGTATAATTTTTGTTGGAGGCAGAGTTCTAGATATCTATTAGATAAAGCTAGTTTATTTTGTATATCTTCTTTTTCTTATATATAAATTTATTTATTTTTGGCTGCATTGGGTCTTCACTGCTGCACGCAGGCTTTCCCTAGTTGCAGTGAGCGGGGCTCTACTCTTCGTTGTGGTGCGTGGGCTTCTCCTTGCGGTGGCTTCTCTTGTTGCAGAACATGGGCTCTAGGCACTCGGCTTCAGTCATTGTGGCATGCAGGCTCAGTATTTGTGATGCACAGGCTTAGTTGCTCTGCGGCATGGGGGATCTTCCCAGACCAGCGCTTGAACCCATGTCCACTGCATTGGCAGGCGGATTCTTAACCACTGCACCACCAGGGAAGTCCTGTATATCTTCTGATCCTTACTAATTTTTGATCTAATTTATTGGCTTCTGATAGATATACATTTAAATCATAGGCATTAAAATCTACCACTATGGCTGTTGTTTTGTCCACGTCTCCAGGTAATTCTATCAGACTTCCCTTCATAGAAGTCTGGGTTTTGTTATAGGTATAATCAAACTCATAAATATTATATTTGCTCAATGGATTTTTTCTTCAGTTATTAGCAATTGATCCTTATTAATCCCTATTATTTTTGCCCTATATTTGATTTTGCATGGTATTAATATTGTTACACTTTTCTTTTTTTAAAATTTTATTGAAGGATAGTTGATTTACAATGTTGTGTTAATTTCTGAGGTACAGCAAAGTGATTTAGTTGTACATATATATATTCTTTTTTATATTCTTTTCCATTATGGTTTATCACAGGATATTGAATATAGTTCCCTGTGCTCCACAGTAGGACCTTATTGTTTATCCATCCTCTATATAATAGTTTGCATCTACCAATCCCAAACTCCCAATCTACTGCTCCCTACCAACCACAAGTCTGTTCTCTATGTCTGTGAGTCTGTTTCTGTTTCATAGGTAAGTTCATTTGTTACACTTCTTTCTTTAGGTTTCTATTTGAATGGTATATCTTTTCTCCATCCCTTTTTTTTAATAGTATATAACTTTTTTCTTTGAAATAATTACATATTCACAGAAATTTGCAACAGCACACAAAAAATATACAGGGAGGTCCCATACACTCCAATCAGCCTCCCCTGGTATTCACATCTTGCATAACTATACATCCCTTTGCCTGAAATTTCTGAAGTATGCTTTTTGTAAGCAAATTACAGCTAGATTTTGTTTCTTTATCCAATTTGATCACTTCAGCCATTTTAAAAGGTGAGTTTAATCTGCTTACCTTTGGAGTTACTTAAATAGCTGTAATTGTTTCTACTTTCTTATTTTCTTTCTTTCTTTGCCTCGTTTTTCTGCTCACTACCCTTTTTATTTGCTTCTTTATTTCCTCTTTCCTGCCCTTTCATTTCCTTGTTGCTTAGAGATATAATTTTATTTTTATAGTCAGTAATACTCTCACCAAAATATTGTATCTGTTTCCATACTTACAGTTATTTCTTGTCTTCCAATGCCTTTTCTCTGGGTTCAATGTTCTTCATGCTGAAGTACATTTTTTTATAGTTTTTTTTGTTTTTTTAGTTGAGAGGATGTGTGTAGTAAATTCTTTTTTTTTAAATTTATTTTATTTATTTACTTTTGGCTGCATTGGGTCTTCGTTGTTGCACGTGGGCTTTCTCTAGCTGCAGCGAGGAGGGTCTACTCTTTGTTGAGGTGCACAGGCTTCTCATTGTGGTGGCCTCTCCTTACAGAGCATGGGCTCTAGGCACATGGTCTTCAGTAGTTGTGGCACACAGGCTCAGTAGTTGTGGTGCACGGGCTTAGTTGCTCCACAGCATGTGGGATCTTCCTGGACCAGGGCTTGAACCCATGTCCCCTGCATTGGTAGGCAGATTCTTAACCACTGCACCACCAGGGAAGCCCTGTAGTAAATTCTTAATCTTAATATACCCATCATTCTCTTAGTATAAAAGTCTAGGCTGATAATTATTTGCCTTTAGGACATTTAAGATACTATTCTCCTGTCTCTATGCATCTATCTTTGCTAGTAATAATAATAAATCATGAACATGTGATAGTCTTTCTCCCCAGTAATTTTTAAATTTGCTTAGAGAGTTTTACTATAATATATCTTGTTTCAATCTATTTTTATTCATCATCCTTGGTACTTAGAATACCCTTTTCATTTAAAAACTTAGGTTTACTTTCAATTCTGGGAAAACCTTAGCTAATCTCTTTAAATATAATTTCTCCACCATCCCCTCATTTTCTTTCTCTGTACCTTCCAATAAGGATATGGGCTGCTTTTCACGTTAATTGCTATTTCTGGGTGAATATTTCCACTAAGTAAGTTTTTTCTTCCATTATGTTCAGTAGTTTATCCTATTTCTTAAGGTATATTTATGACTATATTTTTCATTTCTAATCTTTTTATTTAGTTATATTTCATATCCATCTATTCTTGGTTTACTTATGCTTATTTTGTTTCATAATATTTTACTTCTACTCCTTTTCCTTCTGAGGAATATGTTTCCCTTTATTTTCTCTTTAAGTATCTTAAAATATTTATTTTAAAGTCTTCTTTTCAGAAGGTTCTATTATTTTTAATTTATTCTAACCACTTTTACCTCATGATTTTGCCAATTGTCTTTCTTGGCATTATATTTCTAGATGAATTCTGAATATTTTGTTTGTAGACTTTTTGGATGTTGCTTTTGTTTCTGTTTTCACTCTCTCAGTGGGCTCACCTCACACTGTCTGGTGGTTTGGCCATTGCTGGGCCCCAGGGCAGAACCAGTTCATCGCAAGGAGGTGCCACTGGAGAGAAGACAGTTCAGTCACTGAGCAGCTCCTACTCATGAGTGTGTGTATATCCTCTCTCTCTAGGTCTGCAGTGGCACAGAAATGCTAGTGTCAAGTAACAGTCAGCAGCAGAAATTCTGAATTATATTTCAGAGGCAGGGGATCCACATCAGCCTTTGCTTCAGCAATGGACTAACTCTGCCCTCTGTCTTCTGTGGATCAATTTACCTTATCAGAGTCAAACTGCCCGTTCTCTCTGCCAGGTTCCAGAGCCACAGTCCTGGGTCTTCAGCTCTCCCACCTCTTGGGGTTCCTAGTCTACATCAATTTTTTTTTTTTTGAGTATAATAACTATGTCTTTTTACTTTTCCATTTTATACTTTACCTACTAGTGCTGTATGTTGGAACAGAAGGAATGTCCCAAAGACTGAAGTTAAGGCCCTCCTGAATGGAGATTCTGTATTAATTCCAGGTCAAGGGACTAAAAGGAAACATATAGTTTTAATGGTTGGAATATTTTATTTTAGTTTTTCAAAAGAGTTGCAAAGCATAGTAGCTATGCTCTGATACATAATAGTTTGTAACAATGCTGTTCAGGGGCTATTAGGTGGTATTTTAAAATACTCTATATGCAAACAACCCACTAAGCATTTTATTAAGTGTCTTGTGATTTTTTTCTTTGTGAAGACTGAGCCTTTTTCCAAATTTGTGTCCAGGCTCATAGTCTTTTCACTTTCTTGAGAATTGCAACAAACAATAAGGAAAATTAAAACCTCAAAGGGAGAATATTTTGCCAAACTAGTAATGGCAGGTACAGAAAGCAGCAGAAAAGTAGAATATCACAAGTCAAAGAGTGACTTTATCTTTCCGAGCTCCATTCCCTGTTGGAAGGATGATTTTATTCGTTGGGGGTTGCTAGAATGGAGGGGAATCTAATTTCCATATAGCAATTGGTTATAGGGAGAAAAAAAATCTATGCCACAGGGAATAAACTTTTTCTAAAAACCTATTTTTAGTTTCAGCTTCATGCTGGTTTTAATTCCCTCTGAGTATGATGCCTCTGACATTTTCTTCAACGAAATTCATGCCAAAGTGGAAGCTCTTCTTAAAGTATGCATTTCTTACATTGAATTTAATGAAATGTTAATGTTCTAAATTTTAAAACATTAATACAATAGAAAATGTATTATTGTGCATAACTCAAAGTCTTATATTTGAGGACTTGTCAGGCTGGAGTTCATCATATTGATTTCTAGCTTGTTAGCGTATGGTGATGGTGTGTGAGTTTAGTCTAACTATATTAGACAAGTTACTATTTAAATAACAGGAGACATGGAATGGTGAATAAAATCATTGCATGGCTATTGGTTGCAATTATGAAAAGGTTGGAATTATCTTAAACTCTTTCCGCTTTCCTGTAGTGAGTTTAAGAGTTTTATTTCTTTTATAAACAATAAGCTGTATATTTCTATATGTTGTCAATTAAAAAGCACTTTGGTACTTTTTTGAAAGGGAGTTTTGTGGATGTTGTGTACATGCATGTGTGCCTAAATATACAAACAAACACATACATACACAACACATATGTTGGCTGAGAGAGCCTTGTAAATGAACATCTTACGCCCCATTCTCTTAGGAAAAGCTTTATAGATTTTTTTAACATCCCTGTTTTTAGCTATCAAATTGCTAATTGTGTGAAGAATGCTATAAAGTTGCTAGCTTTATCATAAAGAGAAACATAAGCCCCTCATATTGAAAGCCAAAATATAGCAGCACTTTGGGAAGGAAGTTGTTGTGAGAGAGAAAGCACCAGCTTTGGAGTCAGGTAGATCTAGACTGGACCCTGTCTCTGCCACTGACTCACAGTATAAACTTGACTTTGAAATTCTTTCCATGCATTTCCTTACCTGTAAAGTGAAGATGATCTCTGGCCTGAACACTTGTGCGATGTCAACGCTTTTTGACCAGTGACACATCCAGAAACTAGGACAGGGATACTAGTAGAATAAGAAAATCAAAGATGTATGAATATGAAAATAATGTTTCAAAGCAAGTGGCATGCAATGTAAATGAGATATCTGAAGACACATGGGCTGTTATCTTCCTAAGAAAAGCAATCCCATCTGATGTAGCTTAGCTTTAGCTGGTGGATACTGGTCATGAAATTTTGTTTTCTGAACTCTTCCATTGTTTCCCACTTCTCAAGACCCACTGGATGTAATCTACTAAAACTCCTACAGATTATTATTTCCCTATTCAAATGCTCTCTGACTTGGCATCAGGAAAGGAGCACTTATTCCAATGTTTGCTGGAAGATTAAGAAACATAGGCACATCAACAGATTTTACAGTGTTAGGAGCCCTTTAACAACTACAGCAGGGCATCCTTTTAGGGGCTATAAAAATGAACTTCAAATTAAAATGGTCATCCGGAGAGCAACTCCTAGTGCAGTTACTGCAAAAGTTTTCATTAAAAATCTCTGCAAACACTGACATTGGTAAAAACTCATAATACACTGAAAACCAAGACTGACATACAGCCAGTGGCCTGAATCTCAAAGATATACCACAAATTGTAAGCTGAAATAGGAAAATTAATCAGTGGTCTGCCCTCTACCCTAGCGCTGCAGGCACTTGTGGTACCTTCCTGAGCTACCTCCCAAAACTATCGTACTCATCCCTTAACCAGTATTCCAGGGCAGAATGGGGTATAAATCCAGTCCTGCTGAGAGTTAAGTTCTGTCCTAGGTCTTAAAATTTGCTTTTGTCCCTCACATTTATGTTCAGTCTATTCCCCAAAGTCTGAGTAATAGTTAAAATGATGATGATAATAATCATTAAACAGTCCAAGAACCAGGTACTGTTATCATCAATTTTACAAATGAGGAAATCAAGCCCTGGTCAATCTGCCTCCAAATTTGATAAGAGAATGAAATGAGCTTTCTATCTTGTTTAAGTTCCTGTTCATTTGGGTGTTCCTGTTCCTTAAACCAAAATTAGAAGAAATAGCAATATAATACCTCATTTTTTCTAAGGCTGATTTTATGAGGTCTGTGTTCCTCTTTTCTTTCTTTCAAAATTACTTAAAAAAAAAAAGCCAGCAGTTAACCTAAGCAGTTTTTGCAACTCTACAGTCATGCTGAACTTTCACTTTTTAAATGCTATTTCCAGAGATAATCTTTCTGTCTTTTTTCTATATCCTTGTTTTTGTATCCTTTTACACCTGATCTTTTAAATGCTACTGACTTATTTATACCCTGCTGCATTTGGAAATGGATGGGAGGTGACTGCTTAGAGATCTTACACAATTTTGTACTCAAGAAACCCCAAATATGCCTTGCCTGGAGCCTTGGCTGGGTCTGAGCTGCACCATCCCAAATATATGTGTTTTCTTACAGCTCTTCAAAAAAGCAGGTTCTGTCAGCTTGCTTGGTCATGAGGTCACCTTCTCAAGCTAGATATTTAATTTTTTAAAGAAACAATTTTTGTAACAGTTTTGGATTTACAGAAAAATTACAAAGAAAGTTAAAAGTATTCAGAGATACACATGCCCCATGCCCAGTTTCCTCTATTATTAACATATTACCTTTGTCACAACTATTGAACCAATAACAATACAATTTTATTAACTGAAGTTCAGCTTTTCATTCATTGCATTCACGCATTTTGCCTATTGATTTCCTGCTTTCAATTTCAATGATTCCCACTCAAAATTTTACTTTATTTTTTCTGCTTGCTTTAGCCTTAAAATTGCTCTTCTTTCTCTTGTTTTCTAAGGTGGGAGCTTATATAATAGCTTTTAGATCTTTATTCTTTTCTAATGTATGCACTTAATGTTATAAATTTCCCTCTAAGCACTGCTTTCACTGCGTCCCAAGAATTTTGATACATTGTATTTTCATTTTCATTTAGTTCAAAACATTTTTAGTATCTCTTGAGGCTTCATCCTTGACCCATGAGTTATTTAGGATTGTGTTGCTTCATTTCCAAACACTTGGGGGTTTTCTAGCCAACTTTCTGTTCTTTATTTCTACTTTACTGCCTTTGTGATTGAGAACATACTTGGTATGATATATATATTTAATTTGTTCAGGTGTGCTCTATGTCTATATGTTCCATGTAGGCTTGAGAAAAATGTGTATTCTGCTATTTTGGATGAAGACTTCTATAACTGTCAATTAGATCCAATTGATTGATGGAGCTGTTCAATCAACTATATTCTTATATATATCCTTACTGTTTTTCTGCCTGCTTAAACCATCAATCACTCAGAGAGAAGTGTTGAAGTCTCCAGTTGTAATTGTGGATTTGTCTATTTATCCTTGCAGTTCTATTCGTTCTTGCCACATGTATTTTGACACTCCATTTTTAGGTGCATAAATGTTGAAGATGATTTGTTTTCTTGGAGAATTGACCCATTTATTTTTATGTAACACCCTTCTTTATCCCTGATAATTTTTCTTACTCTGAAGTCTGTTTGTCTGAAATTAATATAGCTACTCCATCTTTTTTTAAATTAATGGTACCATGGAGTACCTTTCTCCACCCTTTTACTTTTTTTTTTTTTGCGGTACGCGGGCCTCTCACTGTTGTGGCCTCTCCCGTTGCGGAGCACAGGCTCCGGACGCGTAGGCTCAAGCGGCCATGGCTCACGGGCCTAACTGCTCCGTGGCATGTGGGATCTTCCCGGACCGGGGAACGAACCTGTGTCCCCTGCATCGGCAGGTGGACTCTCAACCACTGCGCCACCAGGGAAGCCCTCTACCCTCCTACTTTTAATTTGAGTCTTTATGTGTAAAGTGGGTTTCTTATAGACAACATATAATTGAGTCTTGTTTTTTAATCTACTTTGACAATTTGTCTTTTAATTCATATATTTAGACCATTTCCATTTAAAGTAACTATTTAAATACTTGGATTAATATCTACCGTGTTTGTAAATGTTTTCTATTTTTTTCCCTATCTTTCTGCCTTCTTTGGTTTTAATTGGGTATTTTATATGACTTCATTTTATCTCCTTTCTTAGATATCAATTAAACTTCTAATTTTTTAGTGATTGCTCTAGAGTTTGCAACATACATTTGTAACTAATCTGTCAACCTTCAAATAACATTATATACCACTTAACATACAGCACAGATACTTTATAACAGAGTATTCCCAATTCCTTCTTCTCATCCCTTATATTTCTGTCATTCATTTCACTTATGTGTATAATCGCTCACAACATTGTTACTATTGTTACTTAAATAATTTCTTTTAGCTCAATGAGAATAAGAAAAATAAAAATTTTATTTTACTTTATTCCTTCTCCAACAGTCTTCCTTGCTTTATGTAGATCTGAGTTTCTGACCTATATCATTTTCCTTCTCCTTGAAGAACTTCTTTAAACATTTTTCATAGGACATGTCTGCTGGCAATGAATCCACTCAATTTGTGTTCATCTCACAAAGACTATTTCTCCTTTATTTTTAAAGATAATTTTGTGGGATATAGAATTCTAGGTTGGTGGGGTTTTTTTCTTTCAGTGCTTAAGTATTTCACTCCACTCTCTTCTTGCTTGCATGTTTTCTGATGAGACGTTCATTGTAATTCTTGTTTTTGTTTTCCTACCTGTAAGGATTTTTTTCTACTCCGAAACTTAAGATTTTCTCTCTGTCTTTGATTTTCTGCAGTTTGAATATGATATGCCTATGTATAGATTTTTTAGTATTTATCTAGCTGGTGTTCTCTGAGCTTTCTTGATCTATAGTTTTGTTCCTGTCATTAATTTGGGGAAATTCTCAGCTATAAATACTTCAAATATTTCTCCTGCTTTATCCTCGTTCTTCTCCTGTTATTCTAATTATGGGTAAGTTATATCTTTTGAAATTGTTCCACCTTTGCTGAATGTTCTGTTCCATTTTATTCTTTCTTTTTTTCTCTTTGTATTTCAGTTTGGGAAGTTTTTATTGACAAATCTTCAAGCTCACTGATTCTTTCCTCAGCCATGTCCAGCCTACTGATGAGCACATCAAAAGCACTGTGCATTTCTGTTAGAGTGCTTTTGATTTCTAACATTTCCTATTGATTCATTCTTAAAGTTTCCATCTCTCTGCCTATATTTCCCATCTGTTATTGTATTAGATCCTTTAACATATTAGCCATGGTTATTTTAAATTCCCTCTCTGATAATTCCAAAAGTTGTATCATAATTGAGTCTAGTTTTGATGTTTGCTTTCTCTTTCAGACTTTGTGGTTTTCTTTCTTTTCTTTCCTTTTTTTCATTTTTTTTTTTTTTTTCCTTTAGCACGTCTGGAAATTTTTCTGTTGAAAACCAGACATGATGTATCAGGTAATATGAGCTCAGGGTATAGGGTTTTGGAATGAGTTTGTATGTTAATCTGACTAGGAATTGTGCTGTGTGTAACTGTCCATGCCAAAGACTTCAGATTCCTCTAGTGTCCTTGTTTTTGTCTCTCCTGTTGACTTTGTGTTTCCTTAAGAACTCCTCAGAGAGAGTCTGCAGCTTGCAGCTTATGTATTTTCTAAGAAAGGAATCAAAAGGAAATTCTAGGAATGAAAATAATTGTGACAGCAATCCACTGCTATTATAGTGGAGCACTGTTGGTGTGGTGGTAAGGTGTGAGGGATGATAAATTTTCTAGACTCAGAATAAATCCCAGTACTTCTGTGGAGCCTATGTCCCTGGGCTATGACTTTCTTATCTTGTCTTCCTTCTTAAGTGAGAAGCGTAGAGGGGGGCTGGAGTGGGAGAAATGCCCTTTCTCGGTTGAGATAAAGTCTTATCCACTAAAGAGTCTCTTTTGTTATGGAGAATGTTCTGGGCATGTTTCCTAACAGTTACTCTTTCTCTCTACCAGAGCCAGGAAGGGATCTTTCTTGGATATTCATCATGAGAACATGATGAGATTCTTGGAAAAACCTTTGAAAGAATGGAGTTCCCCTTAGACTGGACCCCAGGAGTTTTTAACTCTCAAGCTCGTCCAAATGAAGTCTCCAGCAGTTCATCAAAATTACCAGTTAAGTGTGTTCCTACCACTTTATAGCTCTACTAACTTCTATTTGAGTGGAGCTGAGCAGATATTGGCTCTCTGAATTCACTTGTTTTGCCAGGTTTCAGATGGCACTTCATCCTGTAATTTCAACTCTCTGATGGGCCCAAGAAAAGTCAGAGATTTTCAATTTGTTCAGCTTTTTCTTATTGTGAGGACAGGAGTGGTAAATTCCAACTGCTCTACATTTTGGAGCTGGAATCAGAAGTCTTCCAGATATTTAATTGTAATGCTTACATTTTTCTAAACTCAAGAAAGTGCTGTGAATGTGATATAACAGTTCCTCAGTAATGATTTATTACAAGTGTGGGTAGAAATATTTTCAACTTGCCCTCATACCATATCCAAAAATAAGCATAAACACATCATATCAGAATGTACAGTTTCAGGCCAAGAATCTTATGCTACCAGTGATCTGTGTGTGATTGTCATATTTAGACTTGCCATCGCCGCCCCAAGGCTGTAGTTTTTCCCTTCCTCTCGCTTCTTTCTTCTGGACTCACTGTTAATTACCATTTACTGAGAAAGTTTTTAATATATATGCCAACAGCTATTACAGTCATGAAATACTTTTATGTGCTTTGTTAAGCTTTTTCCTACTGTGATGTAAAACATTATTGTTGTATCCCTTGTTCCATTTTCTGTGAACTTGGAAACTTAAAACTCCTTGTCTCATTGTAAAACGGACCCTGGAATTTTAGAGTTGAAAGAATTCAGAACTGATACTAAGGTGCAAAATTTACCAAAGCACCTAAAAACTCAGAGATTGGGGTAAATAATATTTTAATGCAATATTTTTTTAAATGTATGCAAAAAAAATCCACGATGAACAAAATATAAGGTGTAAATTACATCAGGATCAGTATATTATCTTGTCTAAACATTGCAAATCCTTCACACCTGGGCCCAACATGGAACCAACTCTTTACTTGCTCAAAGCACATATGAGACAGAGCACACTCTTTAATAAGACTTTTTAATCAGGACTCAAAGTTAC
The DNA here is from genome assembly GCF_000442215.2 of Lipotes vexillifer. Taxonomy (NCBI): domain Eukaryota; kingdom Metazoa; phylum Chordata; class Mammalia; order Artiodactyla; family Lipotidae; genus Lipotes; species Lipotes vexillifer. The sequence continues at coordinate 428,293 of NW_006793646.1, read as the reverse complement.
AGAAAGTAATTTCAATGTAATAGACAAGCAGTTTTATTTTTGCTATCAATGGATACTGCTCTCAGAGCTCTTCAGACAAGAGTCATCCTGACCCAGTACCTTGACCTAAACTGCATGGGGATAGAGGGTACTTTACCCTCCAATGAGAGTACCCTTGAGCTTGTCTCCTGACATTACCGTCCTATCCTACCAGCAGAAGATCTACACAACAGAACCAGGATCCATCCACCTCCTTCTAAGCTAATCTAAGGACTGTATGATCAGTCCTAATTTCCTTTTTTAAAATACATTTCTTCCTGGGATAATTGATGGTAGGAATATCCCCTTTGTTCAACAAAAGACTTGCCTACAGGGCTTTGAATTTGTCATAGGGCCTCAGTAGGAAACTACATCAGAACACATTAGTAAAATACCAGAACCTTTCTCTAAATAGGGATGATTCTGTTTTAATAGCTCCACAAGCAGGAAATCAACAGCACAGTCTGGGCTGAATTCCATCTGAGTGGTCTAGTTCCCTTTTCCTGTGAGATGAAGATCAGGCTTTACATAATTTCCAACAACATCAAGTCTCAGCTCCCTATCCCTTATGAACAACTTCTCAAACAACAGGAGCAACAATAAGAACAGCAACAACAACAACAACAACACACACACACACACACACACACACACACACACACACCATCTCCATAAAAGAGAGTGGCAGATCCAAGGCATAGGGCAGTTTAAATTCATACAGAGAAATATGATACACTCTACAAATGCCACCCTGCCTTCACTCCTCTCTTTCTCTCTCTCTCTTTTTCTTTCGATTATTATTACATAGACCCCTCTGCCTCTTTAGGATCTCCTCTTCAGGCTTAAGGAATCTGCTTAATATATGCATCGCCAAATAATCTCTTCTGGTGGTTTCCCCAAAACAAGAGGTCTCGGGATATATTCAGGTCTTCACTTCCTGCAAGGTTTTCACCAGGATGATTAAGGAACCAAAATGCTGGAACCAAATTTCAGTTCGGGCATCAAGTTACAATAATGTTGTCCTCGTATTTTAGCAGAACGGCCCCAGTCACTAATAAAGACTTCAAGATTTCACTCGTTCTAAAGACAAGGACAAATCTATAAGACGTTTAAAAGGTTAAATGCATTTAGTTTACAGGATATTCCTTTGTTCCTTGATTATAGCCTTATTACTTCTTGTTTTCTGTTAATAAATCATTTCTTTTATTAAATTATGATGGCATCATATGTTGCTTTTTTAAACTTCTGATTTGGCAAAATAAAAAGTTTGAAGCTATGTGTCATCCTAGGGTTGTTGGTTTGTTGCTGTTGGTTTTTGCTATGAGCTGAATTGCGTCCGTCCCAAATTCATATGTTGAAGTCCTAACCTCTAGTACCTCAGCATAGGGTCTTTAAAGAGGTTAAAATGAGGTCATTAAGGTGGACTCTAATGCAATATGGCTGGTGTCCTTATAGAGGAGATTGGGGCACAGACACACACAGAGAGACGACCACATGAGGACACATGGAGACGAAGGCCAAAAAGAGAGGCCTCTGAAAGAACCAACACTGTTAACACCTTGATCTTGGACTGTTAGCATCCAGAACTGTAAGAAAATAAATTTCTGTTTTTTAAGCCATCCAGTCTGTGGTACCTTGTTATGGCAGCCCTAGGAAAATAGTATATTCTTGCTTGTATTGTCTATGTAATTTTACCCTTCCATGAAATCCCCAAATCTTAGGAATCTCATCTCAATTTGTTTGCCTTACAAAGGGATGACAAATGCTTCTTTTGTATCTCTTAGCATAGAGTAGACATTTAATCAATATTTGTTGAAACCTTGGGATACAGAAAAAATTCCCAGAAAGATCACTGGGGAAATTCTAGATGAAGAAAATGCTTCAACACACACCTACCAGACAAACCGGCAACTGTCTTGCTGTTAATTCTAAACCCAAACTTGAAAAACAAGATGTATTTTGACAGAATTTGCTTCACAAAGACCATTTTCCTTTCTAGATTTTATTCTGTGAACGGGAATCAACATTTCCTCTCTCTCTTTTTTCTGTGCTCCGTTTTACCCTGGTCATTATTAGTGGTCCACTCCAAGGGGTTTCTCTCTCTGCCTCCTCTGTGGGATGAAGGTATTTCTCAGATGTTTTCTAGGAACCAGCTGTGTCTTCCTAGCCACCTAGTCCAGGAATCCTATTCAAGGCCCATTTGTAACCAAGTCCTGGTCAAGGCCACGGAAACCCAGGTCCTCTCTATATCTTTAAAACCCATTTCATGGTTTCAGTGCCTGTTTCTGAAACACGAGAGCATCAAGAGACTGATCTTCCCCATTTTTCCATCTTGTGCCTGATACCTTCCCCATAAAACCTGGCCTGAGGCCCCTCTATGGGCACCATGACCCTCACTGATGGAGTATTTCAGCAACTAAAGCTGTGGATGGCTATATGAAAGTCAGGCTGCACAATTCTGACTTTCTCCAGCAGAATTCCAAATAAGTATGCTCCATGCTCATCACTATTACCGGTTCATAGGTCTAAAACAGAAACAGCAATTCTTAGTTGATGTGCTTAGTTACAGCTTTAACACTGATGACATCACACGGTCTTGCCTTGAATGTCCTTAGACTTCACAAAAAACTTTTTCTTCACTGGGATCATTCAGTATCTTGATGTGGAAAATTGAATTTTAAACAGGCTTGGTCTCCTACTTTTAGGCAGAGGAAAAACAAAACCCAAAACCCAAGAGTAGTTGTTCTTTGAAACAAGGTAAAAGCAGCTTATTAGTATCTTAATTAGAAAAATCACCTTTCACATCAAGTGTGACAAGGGGAAACAGTCCGAAATGAGATTCTCCTTGAAAATCGTGGTCCCATAGAGTCAAGGTTTCATAACAGAAAACATTTGCGTAACCTCAGCTTGAGCGCTTCCCACTTGTATCACGGTATGCTCTGTGGAGAGTGCTAATGAATTCGTCTGTCTGCATCCCTGCACAGCTGAGTAATATCTGAAAACAGATCAATTTTCCCATTTCAGAGAAACACTCAGTATATACTTGTGGATGAAGTGTTTTAGTTACTTAAGTTCCTTTACCTTGCTATTTAAACTAACACTACAAGATAGAGGAAGCCCTAAACAGCTGCTGAAACTCAAGGACTTATTATTTACTTTGGAGCCTAACATGCCCAAGTGGATGTTTTAATTTCAGCTTCTGTTAATTTTCGGATACTCTGAGCCATTACCACTCCTTTTAATAAACAACGTTGTCCTTGCTTTGGACTTCCTCTGTTATCTGTCCTGACTTCCAACAGGGAGACAGTACACCTGCGCACCGCCAGAAATTTAGCCTCAAAGGGTCCATTTACTACTTTCTAAAGAGCCTAGAAGCCAGGCTAAGGCTGTAATCGGCTCCCTCAATGCATCATGGCAGTTCAGATCACCCGGAGATCTACCTGCTGTGTCTTTGCAAAGAGCAGCAGTTTCAGCAGCTTCCCAACTCTTTATAGACTTGTTTGTTTACTTTTTTACTGACTCTTATAAGATCAGATAAATGCATTCACGTAGCCACTGATTCCCAAGAATTGAATTCTGATGTTTTGCCTTGTTCTCCATCCACATTTTAGCAACATCCCCCAAAATACGTTTCCTCCTGATTCAGCCATATTATTGGATTTGTATCTCCTCTCTCTACTGCTTTATGCCAGATGTTTGAGATACCTTTGCCATAGTGACATCAACTGGAAAAAGTTGGAACTGGAACCTCTAAGCATCACAGAAACCCCCAAATTCATCACTTTCTACACTACTAGCCTTTACATTTTTAAAAAGTAGATTTCTAAATAAATTCATCATACAAATTAACAGCCAATTAATACTTAATATTTTTGGATAAATTTATTGGAGTACTCATTCATTTCCTAGAAAAATAAATCTTTTGAAATCAGATTATATGTAAGGCAACAACAATGCAAGATAGTTACAAATATGCATAATTCTTGGGTGCTCTGCCTCCTGGGAATTTACAGTACAACTAGACAAAACCCACTTACAATAAAATTGGACAAAACCCATAAAATATAAGGTGTGTCAATTGCCATAAAAGAATGCTCTAAGAGTTTAGAAGAAGAAAATCAGCATCTTAGTTGGAATTTGAAGAATAAGAGTTTTTTTTTAATAATGCAAATAAGAAATACTATATTATTTTTTATTTTTTTATTTTATAAGGACTTTGAAGCTTTGTTCTGGGACTAAGCTTGTTTTTTAAAATTTGTTAGGTGGGACCAAAGCAGCTTTTAGTCCCTAGTCTTCTGAGTACCCTAGTCAATGCCTCATGAATTGCAAAGTTTCCTTCTTTGGCTGGTGGAAACAACTCTTCAAGCCCTGGGGGAGCTCTGAGCATTGGTCCCTGTGCTCCTGTCAGGTGGCTCTTACCTCAGCCTTGAGTAGTGTCCTCACTTATCTGTACAGATCAGCACTCAGCAGGAGACTCCCAGGGAACCCCTTACGCGTCTCCCAAGCTCTGGCTCTACGTAGCCCTCTTCCCTCCAGGAACCCGTTCTGCAAACCCTACCTGTCTTGGCCTCCCAGTGGCATTTCCCCAGTTCCGTCGCCCCCATGCTGCACGCTGGAATCTCACTCCAGGCCGCCGTATGCTGGAGCAATCACAGGGCTTACCTCATTTGTTTCCCCCTCTTATGATCGCTGTCTGGTGCTGCTTGATGTCCAAGGTCTGGAAAATGTTGTCTCATATTTTTTTTATGGTTTTACATTTGTTTAAGGAAGGAGGGTAAATCCAGTCCCCATGTCTTAGCCCGTTCAGGCTACCATAACACTACCACAGACTGGGGGGCTTATAAACAACAGATATTTATTCTCACAGCTCTGGATGCTCGAAATCTAAGATCAGGGTGCCAGTGTGGCCGAGGGAGGATCCTCTTCTGAGCTGCAGGCTTCTTACTGTACCTCATGTGGTGGAAGGGGCAGAAGCTCTCTCAGGCCTCTTTTATTATAAGGGGATGAATCTCATTCATGAGGGCTCTGTCCTCATGACCGACTCACCTCCCTAAGGCCCCACCTCCTAACACTGTCACATCAGGCATTAGAATTTCAACATACGAATTTTGGCGGGACACAATCATTCAGACCATAGCACCCTGTTATTCCCCCTTGACCGTAAGTGGAAGTATCACTACAGCCATATGGTTTTATTATAGAAAATTTGGAATATACAGTTAAAAAAAAAAACCCAAATCATAATTTTAGTACCTGGAGATAGATAACAAACCTTTATATTTTAGTGAATTGCCTTCCAATTCTTTAAAAGTCATATACAATATACTCAAATGTATGCACACACAAACACAATGTCAGCCCAGAGGCTTTTTACTCCTCAGATTTAGTCATGTTTCTCAGTTAATTGCTTCCAAATCTACCATTCAGTTCATTTGTATGTGAAGCAGGGATTGTGCAGGTGCAGGAAGACGATAGGGGAGGATATATATACATATAGACAGAGAGATCTAGATTTATATCTCTATCTCTATCACCTATCTATCTATCTATCTATTATAGCAATGCCAACATCTTAAAATTCCATATTTGGTATTAATTTTGCTAAAAGATTCTGCAACTCAGGTCTTACAGACACATTTGTCAGCTCTCCTCTTTTCTCTTAGTTTCTGGGTCAAAAACAATGACAAGAAAATCTTATGTTCTTGTCCAGAACAACTTAGGCCTCCCCAAACCCTACCTTTAAATTCAGTTCTGGACTTTCCTTCATGTACCCAAAGTCATGAAGATTCTGAAGAGGATAAAAAGGTCTGTTAAGGAACAGCATCCACATTTCTTATAAGTTAGCTGTGGTGTAAAGGCCACATAAATACATGCAATTTACATGTATAGATATAGATGTATGTACACCTCAAAGTGAAATTTTGAATACTATGTCATAACCTGTTTTTCCCTTAATAAAACGTTGCTTATATGCTCTGTTGCTTAATATGCAATATCATTTTTAATAGATTGAATTTTTATGGGTTTCCATAATAAACTCAAATGATACCCTCTTGTGAGAAATTTGGGTTATTCCTAACTTTTTACAATTATAAAAACACTGTGATTAATATTTGAAATTAAACAACATATTTTGAAATAATTCAAGGGTGCAAAACAGGAGATCATAAGAGAATTTAAAATATATTTGAAGTATAATGAAAATACAACATTCTAAAATTTGTGTGATGCAGTTAAAGCTGTGTTTAGAAGAAATGCACAGCTTTAAATATTTACAGTAAAAAAATTTTTTTAACATCTTTATTGAAGTATAATTGCTTTACAATGGTGTGTTAGTTTCTGCTTTATAACAAAGTGAATCAGTTATACATATGTCCCCATATCTCTTCCCTCTTGCATCTTCCTCCCCACCACCCTCCCTATGCCACCCCTCTAGGTGGTCACAAACCACCGAGCTGATTTCCCTGTGCTATGCGGCTGCTTCCCACTAGCTATCTATTTTATGCTTGGTAGTGTATATATGTCCACGCCACTCTCTCACTTTGTCACAGCTTACCCTTCCCCCTCCCCGTATCCTCAAGGCCATTCTCTAGTAGGTCTGTGTCTTTATTCCCGTCTTACCCCTAGGTTCTTCATGATCTTTTTTTTTTTTTCTAGATTCCATATATATGTGTTAGAATACGGTATTTGTTTTTCTCTTTCTGACTCACTTCACTCTGTATGACAGACTCTAGGTCCATCCATCTCACTACAAATAACTCAGTTTCATTTCTTTTTATGTCTGAGTAATATTCTATTGTATATATGTGCCACATCTTCTTTATCCATTCATCTGTCGATGGACACTTAGGTTGCTTCCATGTCCTGGCTATTGTAAATAGAGCTGCAATGAACGTTTTGGTACATGGCTCTTTTTGAATTATGGTTTTCTCAGGGTTTGTGCCCAGCAGTGTGATTGCTGGGTCATATGGTAATTCTATTTTTAGTTTTTTAAGGAACCTCCATATACAGTAAAAAATTTTAAATGTGTAAAATCAATAACATAAGTTTTCCCCTTAAGAAGCCAGAAAATTATGACTATATTAAACTCAAACAAGAAAGAAAGCAATAAAGATAAGAGCATAAATCAATAAAGTAGAAAAAAAAGAGTAGAAAAATTAACAAGACAAAAATTGAGTCTTTGAAAAGATTAACAAATTGATAGACTCCTAGCAAGACCAATCAAGAGGGGCTTCCCTGGTGGCACAGTGGTTGAGAGTCCGCCTGCCAATGCAGCGGACACGGGTTCGTGCCCTGGTCCGGGAAGATCCCACATGCCGTGGAGCGGCTGGGCCCGTGAGCCATGGCTGCTGAGCCTGCACATCCGGAGCCTGTGCTCCGCTACGGGAGAGGCCACAACAGTGAGAGGCCTGCGTACCGCAAAAAAAAAAAAAAAAAAGACCAATCAAGAAAGACAAGAAAAAAGCAAGTTATCAATATCAAGAATGAAAGCAAGGTATTGCTATAGATTCTGTAGACATTCAAAGGATAATAGCAACTTTATGTCAGCAAATGACAGCTTAGGTGAAATGGACAAATTTCTTGGGGAAAAAAATCAACTTATCCAAACTGACCTAAAATGATATTTAAAAATTTTAATTTTCCTATATCTATTTAGGAAAATTGAATTTGTTATTAAAAAAAAGTCTTCTCACAAAGAAAACTCCAGACCTAGATGCTTTCAGTGGTGAATCCTACCAAATATTTAAGGAAGAAATAATATCAATATTATCCAGAAATTTTATGGGGTCAGCATAAGCCCAATATCAATGCCTGATAAGAAAAGAACAGTACAGGCCAATATCCCTAAGAAAACAGAAAAAAAAAAAACCCAAACAAACCCTCAGCAGAATACTAGTAAACAAAATACAGCAATATGTTAAAGCAATAATACATCAGGACCAAGCAGGGCTAATTCTAAGAAAGCCAGGTCGGTTTAACATTTTAAAATTAGTCAATATAACTCACCATATTCAAAGAGACTCTTCCAGAAATCCTCATGAGTACTCTGGGCTTGACAATGGGTTCGTAGTAGTGGAGATGGAGGTGAGGGGGTGGATTAATGACAGATATTAGTGATAGGATATTTACTGATAGATTGGATGTAAGGACGAGGAAAATGGAGGAATCAAGGAAATTTGCTCCTTTCTCTGGAGCAGTTGGGTGGGTGGGGAACTATTTACTGAGAAGGGAAATCTAGGAAGAGCAAAAGTGGGTTAGAAACTTAAAAGTACCACCTTCTACATATTTAGAAATGTCTTATTGTGTATCCTTATAAGCAGTTGTCTTGGATACTGTTATATTATTATGGATATATTATTCTTGGATTCTGGGTGAAGTCAAGGCTAGATATTAAGATTTGCAATCAATTGCATGTATGATTTGTAAAGTTATAGTCACCTAATGTGAAGTTGGAGGAAGAAAGGGGGCCCAGTACTGAACCCAGAAAGTAGGTGCCATTGAGGTGGGAAGATCAGGTTTGTGTAATGTCAAGAAAAGTGTGTGTGTTCAACAAGGAAGGGATACTTGATTCAGGACAAAAAAGAATGATAAGGTTTTTGACAGGCAGAGAAATAGGAGGAAAAGGAAGAATAAAGAGAAGAAGCATTTCAATCAGAGGGAATAGGGTGAAATATAGTCCCTATTCATACATCACCACAATGAGACACCAAGCTGACATTCTAGCTATCAACTTTTGGGAAATGGAGAAAATACAGGAAGATTTATTTCAGGAAACCAGTATACTGTGTCTGGAGTAGAGATGTCTGAAGCACAACTCTCTCAGATTTCTAGGACGCTATTTAGTAAGCTGAGATAATCACTTTCAGAAAGAGTACATCCAGCTTCCAGAATGTGTCTAATTTACTCTCAGTAGGTCCCACAGGCTGATTCAAGTTCAACTATTCCTCATCTGAGAAAGGACACCTGGGATGATCCTGTTTCAAAGGTATTGCCAATGACTTGAAAATCAAATAGCCATAGGAAACTCTGGTATCTTCACAGATGAAGTGAAAATGTAGAAAACCACCTTACTTTGATTTACCTTTGCAAAGATACATAGCATTGTTTCTCAACAGGGATGAAATAAGCTAATTTTCTTCACAAGAAATAAAGATGAGGAAGATTTCTTTTCCCCCAGCAGCACAAAAATTTATCAAATACATATCATGGAATGTTTCAGCTGTAAATCCACCCAGGTGAATGATTTCACCTCTGCAAGACTTTGACTTCCTGTTTTGCTAAATTCTTTCGAAGCTTACTGATCTTCAATAGTTCATTGCTCTGCTTCAGAGTTTCAGAGAATTTGACAAGAACTTGTCATGAGAATTCTGCCTGACAGCTGCTATTTTTCAGCTTATAGAAGAAGAAAGGTTAGTATGAATCTTGAATCCTTGAATAATATCTTAACTGGAGGGTAACTCTGCCATTTCTGGAATTCTGCACCAAAAATCTTCACTTAAAAAATAAAATGCAATGGACAGATCATCCAAAATGAAAATAACTAAGGAAACACAAGCTTTAAATGATACATCAAAGAAGATGGACTTAACTGATATTTATAGGGCATTCCATCCAAAAACAACAGAATACACTTTCTTCTCAAGTGTTCATAGAACATTCTCCAGGATAGATCATATCTTGAGTCACAAATCAAGCCTTGATAAATTTAAGAAAATTGAAATCGTACCAGGTATCTTCCGACCACAATGCTATGAGACTAGATATCAATTACAGGAAAAAATCTGTTAAAAATACAAACACATGGAGGCTAAACAATACACTACTTAATAACCAAGAGATCACTGAAGAAATCAAAGAGGAAATCAAAAAATACCTAGAAACAAATGACAATGAAAACACGACGACCCAAAACCTATGGGACGCAGCAAAATCAGTTCTAAGAGGGAAGTTTATAGAAATACAATCCTACTTTAAGAAACAAGAAACATCTCAAATAAACAACCTAACTTACACCTAAAGCAATTAGAGAAAGAACAAAAACCCCCAAAGTTAGCAGAAGGAAAGAAATCATAAAGATCAGATAAGAAATAAATGAAGAAGAAATGAAGGAAACAATAGGAAAGATGAATAAAACTAAAAGCTGGTTCTTTCAGAAGATAAACAAAATTGATAAACCATTAGCCAGCCTCTTCAAGAAAAAAAAGAAGACTCAAATCAACAGAATTAGAAATGAAGAAGTGTGTCAGAAATGAACTGACACTGCAGAAATACAAAGGATCATGAGAGATTACTACAACTATATGCCAATAAAATGGACAACCTGGAAGAAATAGTCAAATTCCTAGGAAAGCACAACGTTCCGAGACTGAACCAGGAAGAAATAGAAAATATAAACAGACCAATCACAAGGACTGAAATTGAAACTGTGATTAAAAATCTTCCAACAAACAAAAGCCCAGGACCAGATGGCTTCACAGGCGAATTCTATCAAGCATTTAGAGAAGTGCTAACAACCATCCTTCTCAAACTCTTCCAAAATATAGCAGAGGGAGGAACACTCCCAAACTCATTCTCTGAGGTCACTATCACCCTGATACCAAAACCAGACAAAGATGTCACAAGGAAAGAAAACTACAGGCCAATATCACTGATGAACATAGATGCAAAAATCCTCAACAAAATACTAGCAAACAGAATCCAACAGCACATTAAAAGGATCATACATCATGATCAAGTGGGGTTTATCCGAGGAATGCAAGGACTCTTCAATATATGCAAATCAATCAATAAGATACACCATATTGCCAAACTGAAGAATAAAAACCATATAATCGTCTCAATAGATGCAGAAAAAGCTTTTGACAAAATTCAACACACATTTATGATAAAAACCCTCCAGAAAGTAGGCATAGAGGGAATGTTTCTCAGCATAATAAAGGCTATATATGACAAACCCACAGCCAACATTGTTCTCAATGGTGAAAACTGAAACCATTTCCACTAAGATCAGGAACAAGACAAGGTTGCCCACTCTGACCACTATTATTCAACATTGTTTTGGAAGTTTTAGCCACAGCAATCAGAGAAGAAAAGGAAATAAAAGGAATCCAAATCGGAAAAGAAGAAGTAAAGCTGTCACTGTTTGCAGATGACATGATACTATACATAGAGAATCCTAAAGATGCTACCAGAAAAATACTAGAGCTAATCAATGAATTTGGTAAAGTAGCAGGATACAAAATAAATACACAGAAATCTCTGGCATTCCTATACACCAATGATGAAAAATCTGAAAGTGAAGTTAAGGAAACACTCCCTTTTACCATTGCAACAAAAAGAATAAAATACCTAGGAATAAACCTATCTAAGGAGACAAAAGACCTGTATGCAGAAAATTATAAGACACTGATGAAAGAAATTAAAGATGATACAAACAGATGGAGAGATATACCATGTTCTTGGATTGGAAGAATCAACATTGTGAAAATGACTATACTTCCCATAGCAATCTACAGATTCCATGCAATCCCTATGAAACTACCACTGGCATTTTTCACAGAACTAGAACAAAAAATTTCACAATTTGTATGGAAACACAAAAGACCCCGAATAGCCAAAGCAATCTTGAGAAAGAAAAGAAGAGCTGGAGGAATCAGGCACCCTGACTTCAGACTATACTACAAAGCTACAGTAATCAAGACAGTATGGTACTGGCACAAAAACAGAAATATAGATCAATGGAACAGGACAGAAAGCTCAGAGATAAACCCACACACATATGGTCACCTTATCTTTGATAAAGGAGGCAAGAATATACAATGGAGAAAAGACAGTCTCTTCAATAAGTGGTGCTGGGAAAACTGGACAGCTACATGTAAAAGTATGAAAGTAGAACACTCCCTAACACCATACACAAAAATATACTCAAAATGGAGTAAAGTCCTAAATGCCAGGCCAGACACCATAAAACTCTTAGAGGAAAACATAGGCAGAACACTCTATGGCATAAATCACAGAAAGATTCTTTTTGACCCACCTTCTAGAGAAATGGAAATAAAAACAAAAATAAACACATGGGGCCTAATGAAACTTCAAAGCTTTTTCACAGCAAAGGAAATCATAAAAGAGACCAAAAGACAATCCTCAGAATGGGAGAAAATATTTGCAAATGAAGCAATGCACAAAGTATTAATCTCCAAAATATACAAGCAGCTCATGCAGCTCAATATCAAAAAAACAAACAACCCAATCCAAACATGGGCAGAAGACCCAAATAGACATTTGTCCAAAGAAGATACACAGATTGCCAACAAACACATGAATGGATGCTCAACATCACTAATCATTAAAGAAATGCAAATCCAAACTACAATGAGGTATCACCTCACACCAGACAGAATGACCATCATAAAAATATCTACAAACAATAAATGCTGGAGACAGTGTGGAGAAAAGGGAACGCTCTTGCACTGTTGGGAATGTAAATTGATACAGCCACTATGGAGAACAGTGTGGAGGTTCCTTAAAAAACTAAAAATAGAACTACCATATGACCCAGCAATCCTACTACTGGGCATATACCCTGAGAAAACCATAATTCACAAAGAGTCATGTACCAAAATGTTCATTGCAGCTCTATTTACAATAGCCAGGACATGGAATCAACCTAAGTGTCCATCGACAGATGAATGGATAAAGAAGATGTGGCACATATATACGATGGAATATTACTCAGCCATAAAAAGAAACGAAAGTGAGTTATTTGTAGTGAGGTGGATGGACCTACAGTCTGTCTTACAGAGTGAAGTAAGTCAGAAAGAGAAAAACAAATACTGTATTCTAATACATATATATGGAATCTAGAAAAAAAAAAGTGGTTATGACGAACCTAGGGTCAGGATGGGAATAGACGCAGACCTACTAGAGAATGGACTTGAGGACACAGGGATGGGGAAGGGTAAGCTGGGACAAAGTGAGAGAGTGGCATGGACATATATACACTACCAAATGTAAAATTGACATCTAGTGGGAAGCAGCCACATTGCATAGGGAGATCAGCTCGGTGCTTTGTGACCACCTAGAGGGGTGGGATGGGAAGGGTGGGAGGGAGGGAGATGCAAGAGGGAGGAGATATGAGGACATATGTATATGTATAGCTGAGTCACTTTGTTATAAAGCAGAAACTAACACACCATTGTAAAGCAATTATACTCCAATAAAGATGTTAAAACAAAAAAGAATTGAAGCCAGTGAAAACAGAGAAATCTAAACACATTCATCATTAATTTCGTTCTGGATATTTTCTATTCTTTACAGCCTTGTTACACTGTCATCCCAGACAAGTAGCATTAGCATCCTCTGGGAGCTTGTCAGAAACGCAGAATCTCAGGTGCCACCCCAGACCTAATGAATCAGAATCTATATTTTAACAAGATCACCAGGTGGCTCATTCATAAATTAAAAGCTGAGAACAAATGAACAGAGTATTGCACACTGTTGAGTTTGATGCTTTCAATAAATGAAGAAGTGTTTATAATACATTAATTCTATTGAAAAGAGCATTTCGTTTGCATTGACAAGTCCTGTAGTCAAGAAGTAACTTAAATGTATCCATGTATTATACACTAACTGGTTCTAGATTCCTTAAATAAGATAATTTACTAATATTCAGTGCCCTAAACTGATAGATTTATTAAAAGCTTATTTATTTTAGGTATTAGATTTGACCAATTTTGAAAATATCTGCAAAGTTGCATTTCATTAGTTTTCATTTTGTCTTAATAATATGTATTAAGTGCTTTCCTTGAAGAACAATAAAAAATATCAATGGATGTGTAATATTAAGGATCACAGGATATTTAGTCTTATATTCAGAAAATTACATTTTATCATTTTCTCACATTTCAGCATTTCATGTGGGCATTTTTCTGTTTATACTAATTTCTTTCAAACATCTTTAAATTTTTTTTGTTATTTTAAAATTTCAGCATTTTCAGGATTTCAGTGAATTCTAAAGTAGGTATAATTTAGTTTGTTATTTCTAATAACTTGGAGTCAAAATAAGTATGTGACACAGCTGATTTCTGTCATTTCTGGGGTCATTTTAAGTCAAATTTTATGGTTAAGGTATATCAATCTAGAGTAGTAACATGGTACATTTAGTAATGCCTTCTGAGAATGCTCACTTCCTTTCTTCTACTTTAAAAAGTTCTTCCCTAGCATGTTAAAATTTCTTGCAAATTATTGAGTCATTCATTTATCTAAACTGCTCTTTGTTAGAAACAAAAACAGTATCAATATTTCATAAAATGTCTACATCATATAAAGTTTACAGCAAAATGTATTAAATGTGATAGCTTCAACAGAAAAATAAATAAAATCAAATAAAATGCCATAGATAATTTTATGCCCTTCACTTTTTCAAACCTAAACCATTGGTATTAGTTGCTGTGTGTTCATAATGAGATTTGGAGTCAATCAGTGCAACAACCTAAATTCCATTTAGGAGAAAATACTTGAATGCAAAATAGTTTCTACAATGTTAGTTCTCAGACTGATTTTAAAAGGCATATAAAGATCAAATATATTATGGAAAAGAATTAAGCATTGAAGTGGTGAAAAACTGTTTTCCCTGTGTCTCCCATTTACCCAAATATGAGCATGCACTTTACTACCATGGCATGTTTCTTAAAAAAGAAAAAAAAATTCCACGCAAATTTTATTGTTTTCATATCAGAAAGAGAAAATATTTCAATATAAATATATTTTTAGAATCAACAAATTGACATAATTACCCTATCAAGTGGATAAAAATATGTGATCAATAAGATATTTCTAATATTTTTTAATAAGGAACGTGGTGTGAGACCAATTTTTCTTTTTCTTTTTTAAATATTTATTTATTGATTTATTTATTTGGTTGTGCAGGGTCTTAGTTGCGGCAGGCAGGCTCCTTAGTTGCAGCATGCATGTGGGATCTAGTTCCCTGTCTGGGGATCAAACCTGGGCCCCCTGTATTGGGAGCATGGAGTCTTTACCACTGTGCCACCAGGGAAGTCCCTCTGATATTTTTAGGAGTTGTTCCACGTGTAGCTGTATTTCTGGTATATCTGTGGGGAGGAAGGTGATCTCCGCGTCTTACTCTTCCGCCGTCTTCCCCTCGTCCTCCCCCTCTGATATTTTTAATCAATTTCTTTTTTTCATCTATTTCCCTATGCAATATTAATGCTGACAGTAATGTGTTTCAGCAGATCCAAATTTCAATTATATCCTAAAAAAACATAGGAAAAAAGGCAGTTCTCAAATATAGTACTTATTCTTTATCTATAAAATAAAAGTGATATAAGATGCCATTCACGATGAATGCAAATCAAAACCACAATGAGGTATCACCTCACACCTATCAGAATGGCAGTTTTCTAAAAGACAACAGATAACTGGTGTTGGTGAGGATGTGAAAAAAAGGGAACCCTCGTACACTGTTAGTGGGAATGTAAATTGCTGCAGCCACTGTGGCAAACAGTACGGATGTTCCTTAAAAAATTAAAAATAAAACTACCATACAACCCAGAAATTCCACTTCTGGGTATTTTTCTGAAGAAAACAAAAGCACTAATTCTAAAAGATATCTGCACTCCATGTTCATTGCAGCATTATTTACAATAGTCAAGATGAAGAAGATACACAGTGGAATATTATTCAGCCATAACAAAGAATAAAATCTTGTCATTTGCAACATCGTGGATGGACCTAGAAGGTATTGTGCTAAGTGACCAGAATTAGCCATTATTCATGTAGTCATTCATTCAGCCATTCAACAATATTTTACCATTTTTACAGCATTTTGTCATTTTACAATATTGTATCATTTTATCATTAAATGAGATAAGCACTAATTTCAACAATAGAAAACAGTATTCTTTGGAGGATACTTTTCTTTTCCAGAACTTTGTGCTTGTTTAGTGTTACATAATTGTAAGATGCAATGCTTTCACCTACATGATTCCATTTAATCCTCTCCATACACCTGCACTGTAGACAAATGTATCAACTATCCTAGCTTAGACAGGAGGATATGCAAGAGCAGAGAGGCTAAACGACTTGCCCTCAATTTCATATCTAGTCAGTGGCAAACCTGGGACTATAACCTAGTTCTTCTGGCTCTTTCCTTGACATGCTGCCTTGTATATTCTGTACAGTTAGGTACTCTGTATTTGTTTAATCACTTAATGAATTTCAGACCAAGAGGGTAGATATTCACAGCTAAAGAATTTTCTTTAAAATAAAATATCCTCTCCATTTTATAATCTGAGAGCTGAAGACAAGAATCCTACTATGGGGTTCTTAATGCATAACTTTTTCCTTTAATCACTAAGCCAAGCGAACATTCTGGTTCAACTACACAGTAATGTTGATGGATGTACTAATGCAATGTGTACCATATCCTTTTATCCATAAAGTAAAACCAACCACTTTTCCTTTAGTATGGAGAATATAAGAACAATTTTTTTGCATAGATTTCTAAGCAAGTGAATTGAAGAGTTGTTCTATTCCATTCATATATAGTTACTGTTACACCTAAAAATAGCATAGGTGTTAATTGGGTGTTAGTTGTGTCATGAAGTACAGACCCCACGATCAATTACCTTGTTAGCAGGTATCAGAAAATGCTTTCCTCAGATTACAGAGACATTTTCATACACTAGTGACATTGCCATAATCATTCAGTTAAAAGTGATGCTCATCACCTAATGACAAAATATTCTAAAAATCAGTGTGGTCTGCAGATGAGTATCAGTCAGTGAGCTCTTGTTTTCTGTCCACAGGGAGATAAGGACAGACATTGAAACTACAGCAATTTGACAGAGTAATCTATGTTTGTTGAACTTGATAAATTTTAAAAAGTGGGTATTTTTGTCTTATTTCATCTTTCTAGTAATTCAGTTTTTAACTTTATTGAGGTGCAATTTACATAGCCTCATGCTCCCAGTTTTACAAGTACATTTAATTTTGGCAAATTTGTCCACCCATGTAATTGTAGCATAACGCAGAAGAGGCTCATCACCCCTCAACATTTTATTGTGCCCAATGCAGAAAATCATCCCCCATCCCCAGCCCTAGGTGACCAGGGATCTGCCTTCTGTTCTTACACATTAGATGTGCCTTTTCTAGGGTTTTTGGGGAAGCAGTAGCTCTCTATTTTTTATTGCTGAGTGGTATTTCCATTGCATGAGTATTCCACAGTTTGCTTGTTCAGTCACCTGCAGATGAACATTTGTATTGTTTATAGTTTGGGGCCATTATGAATAAAGCTGCTATAAATGTTAGTGTACAAGTCTTTCAGTAGATATGTTTTATTTCTCTTGGGTAAAAGCCTTGGATTGGAATTGCTGGGTTGTGACAAAAATGTGTTTAACTTTACCAAAGTAGCATGCTATTATTTTACATTTTCACCAGCGACATGAATGATTTCCATTTGGTCCATGTCATCACCAGCACTTGGTGTTGTGAGGCATTTAACTTTTAGCAGTTATAAGGAATATTTGGTGGTACTGAATTGTGATTTTGTGTTTCCCGATGACTGATAATGCTGAGCAGTTTTCCATAAACTTATTGACTATTTGTACATCTTTTGTGAAATGTCTGTTCAAATACTTTGACCGTATATTACTGGATGGTCTTATTAAGAGATCCATATATATCTTTGAAATAAGAACTTTGTAAGATAAGTGTATTGCAAGTATTTTTCCCCAACCTGTGTTTTGCCTTTTACTTTTGAAGTGTCTTTCAAAGAACAGAGTTTTCAAAAGATTTGAAGTCTATTTTACTGATTTTTTTCTTTATGATTCTGCTTTATTATCTAAGAAGTCTTTGACTATGCCAAGGTCATGAAAATTTTCTTGTTTTATAAGTTTGAGAGGTTTTAAATTTTTTATTTTTAAATCGAGGTATAGTTGATTGACAATATTATATTAGTTTCAAGAAGTTTGAGATTTTTATGTTTAGATTTTATGTTTAGGTTGATGATCCATTTTTAGCCATCCAATTTTTATATGATATGAGGTAAGGACTGAGGTTCACTTTTCTCCATAAATATATCCAGTTTTCATAACATTTGTTGAAAAGACTATCCTTTCCCTATTCAGGTACCTTGCACCGTTGTCAAAACCCAATTAGCTATATATGTGTGAGTCTATCTCTGGACTACTCTGTTCACTAGTCCATATCTATCTTTATCTCAATACATCTTGCTGTATAAGAATAGCAAAGCTTTATATAGACAGTGCAAGTTCTCTAATTTTTTTTTTCAAATTATTTTCGCTATTCTGGGTCATTTGCATTTACATACAGATTTTATAATCAGCTTGTTTACAGAAAAGACTGCCAGAACTGAGTTGATTATGGATTTAGAGACAATCAACATTTACAAAACTGAGTCTTCCAATTGACCATTATGGTATATATCTTTTTTTTTTTTCACATTTCTTAGCAATTTCTGTGGTTTTCATTGGGCCAGTCTTACACAAATTTTGCTACATTTTCCCCTAATTACTTCATGCTTTTTTTTTTTTTCGGTATGCAGGCCTGTCACTGTTGTGGCCTCTCCCGTTGTGGAGCACAGGCTCCGGACGCACAGGCTCAGTGGCCATGGCTCACAGGCCCAGCCGCTCCACGGCATGTGGGATCTTCCTGGACCGGGGCACGAACCCGTGTCCCCTGCATCGGCAGGCAGACTCTCAACCACTGCGCCACCAGGGAAGCCCCATGCTTTTTAATACTATTGTAAATGGTAGCTTTAAATTTCAATATCCAATTATTTGTTGCTAGCATATAGAAATAACATTGAGTTTTGTATACTGACCTTGTGTCTTATCTCCCTAAACTCACTAGTTCTAGATTTTTTTAAAAAAAAATCTATTCTTTAGGATTTTCAATGTATTTGATGTATTCTGAAGTTTTATTTCCTACAATACATAATGCCTCTTTTTTTCTTGCCTTATTTCCAGGTAGTCTTCAGTACAGTGTTGACCAGAAATGGTGACAGCAGATATTTCTTTGCTTTTCCCCAAATCTTAGATGGAAAACAAACCACTGTGCATGATGCTAGCTGTAGGTTTTTCATACTCTTTATCAAGTTAAGGAAGTTCCCTTCTAATTCTAGTCTGCTCAGAGATTTCATCATGAACGGATGTTGAATTTTACTGTATACTTTTCCTGCATCTACTGAGATGATGTTTTTTTCCCTCTGTATTGTTAATTTGGTGAGTTAATTGAATTTTTAAATTCTCCTAGTAACTGATTTTTTTAAAATAAGCTTTAATTGTGGTAAAATACACATACCATAAAATTTATCATCTCACCCATGCCTAAGTGTACAATTCAGTAGTGTTAAGTATATTCATTGCTGGACCAATCTCCAGAACTTTTTCATATTGTAAAACTGAAACTTTCTATCCACTAAACAACTCCCCATTTCCTCCTCCCCACATTAATTCACTTTTTATTTTATAAAAGTTTTAGTCTGTGACAAATTGGAAATAAAAGTCATCCTTCACACCACAGAAATTTTAAAAGTCGTGTTCTACATCAGTTTGCCAGTAGTAAAAAGTCTTTTTAAACATGTGCTTATTAGCTTGCAAATTAAGCTTTAAAGTTGTACACAAAAAGTGTCTTGGGAGAACAAATATACCTCACTAATTTCCTAACATGATTTTCATCACTTCAAACTAGATAGAATTAGACAGTGTGAAAAGCAGTTTATTTCACTCAAACTGTTTCTTTTTAAAGCATGTCAGTCAAAATGTGATCACTGCTTGACCATAAACAAAAGCGTAAGTGAGGTTTTTCTCCTGCTCCCTTAGACCCCTCTATACTCTGGTCCTGGTTTCTCAGCCAACAGGGAGAGGTCATTTTTCATAATTAAAAACAAAACAAACCAAAAACCCCACAAACTTTACTAAGAATTTCTATTTTAGCGATCATCGACTTGCCTTTTGACAAGTACTCAGTGTTACCATTTCTTCTGTTGCTATTCTGAAACAGTTCAGCTTTGTGGATGGGGTTTTCATTTATTTTCTTAAAAAGACTAAACTCTCTAACACCTAATTTTAGTTCAGTGGAATTTGTTCTTCCCAAATTGATAGTTTTTAAGTAAAGTATATGGGAATTATATGCATACTATAGTAGATGTGAACTGTCATATTTTCATCTAACCTAATATCCCAGGAATTTGAGACTATCTGTATGATGGGGAAAGAACTTCTAAAAAACAGAAATATACTGTATAATAGTTTTATTTTTCTCATTTTACTAGTTTTACATTTTATGCACAAATATTTTTTATCTGAGTAAAAATAGAAAATAACTGTCTTATGTAAAATTACAAAAAAAAGCCACAAAGAAATACATAATTGTTGTTATGACAGTACAAGTGTCTTTATTTAAAGAGTAAAAATGTATGCAAAAATCCTCTTCCCTCTTACAAAAGATTGAGAATATTTTTTTCTGGCAGCAAGTGAAATATCACTGAAATATCAATATTTTTATACCCTCTAGATATGAAGACATTAAGTTAGTCACATGTTGTTTTGAAATTATGAATTTTAAAACATTTTTGTGCTATTTCAAAGATACATTAGTTCTTTTTAAAAGGCAGTAGCATAAAATGATGAATATGTAAAACAGCAGACCTCACCTTAAATATTCGGAGGCACAATCCTTTAAAGAAATACCATAGTTGAATTTCACCATTTATTCAGGGGAGAAAAACAACTAAACAATTTTTCCTAATTAACTGACACAGACTGACACAAAAATAAATGTGATGAGTCGATTCATGTGACAATCAACCACAGAGTAATTCTGCCTAATTTGTTGGACTTTCTGATGCCAACACAAATTTCTAAACTTAAGGCCAGCAAGATATGTATGAAAGTTGGCTAAATGAGAATCTCATGTGGAAAAAAAGTTTTAAAACAAAAATGAACACACTTCATTATTTTTGTACTTACATGGTATGGAAGACGGCCAAAAATTTTATCTTTCTCCCTTTTGAATATATTGTAAATTCTTCTCTGGAAAATTTATTCATAAAAGCAGAGCAAGTTATATTTTCTTTCAAAACACAAGTTATCTTTCAACAAAAGAAAAAACTACTTGGCTTCTGATAACTGCAACCTCAATAAGGACAACGGAAATAGTTTAAGTTGAGACAAAGCAACAGAAGTTTCTTGAGTCAACTGGGGGAATTAATCTCATTACTTATGGTGCATAAAACAATGGTGAGAGGCAAAGAAGAAAAAAGAAACAGCACCCGATCATGTATGAGAACTGTCTCTGTTCAAATGATAATGAGGAATAAAAAACTGCAAAAGGAAGAAAATGGATAGAATGTGGTTCCTTAAAAAAAAGTATCTGAGGAACACATAAGGAAAAAAGAAATAACAGTTTGATTTTAGGATCTAGAAGAAATATGGGTGTTCCTTGTCTTAAAAAAATATATACATACAGTTGAGACGTAACGGAAATCTGTCATCTTGGCTAAAACTTTAACATGTCTCCCCCAAAGTATTTTAAATCAAAAAGTCAATAATTTTAAGATCTTGAGAAATACACCAGAAGAGTGAACTTTATTATTATTATTTTAAAACTGTAAGTGACTTGTCAACTTCCCAGGCCATAAGAGCATGGTGCAAACCTTCTTTTTAGCTGTTATCTGAACTAGAGCTTCTATATATTATTTCATATTGCTATTCTATTCAGATATTCTTGCAATCACAGCATCCAAATTAAACTAATAATTTGTCAGTCTACTCTGTATGTGTTTATAAAAAGGTAAAAATGGAAATTACAAATTTTATTCTTTTTAGATTCTACTGCAGGGTCTTAAAGGACTTAGACATAGACAGAATAAAAACGTAAGTGACCTGACATTACACGTTGCAGTCGTACAGCATAATATGATTTGAGGTTACCAGAAAAGGAGGTCACAGACTCCCTCCTCTACTCCTTGTTCCTAAGATCCCTGTCCTTATGGTTCTCTCCAAACCACTATTTGCTACTAGTGGCAGCAACTGCTAAACAGTGCCCCTTTGACTGCATTAGCATGGCACTTTCCTCCTAGTTAGTCAAAAGTATTGAGCTCTTATTAAGCTGTTTAGAGGGATGGATTTAAAGGCGATGATGAGGGAGAAAATACATAAAGTAATATTTGAGAATCAATCTTCTGCTATAAGAGGATTATTTGCCAGTATCTCATATCATGATTCGTGCGTAATACCTTAAAACAAAAAGAAAAAAAGTAAGGAAACCAAGCACAGCAAGCAAGAAAAAAAGAAAGACATTTCTAGCCATTTCTGTTTAGTGTTGGCTTGTGGTAAGTAAAGAGTTTTACGTTTGTAAGAGTTATTTAATTTTTAAAGAATTTTTTAAATGAGTTATCACCTCTTGAAATATTTTTGCTTTGAATATTATGTCTTCATTTATATGTGTGTACATGTATATATATATAAGATGGTCAACTGGACATGTATATAGATATCTGTACACTCATAAATAATATTCAAAGGAAAAAAATTAAATAAATGGGAAATTTTGTTTTAAGAAAAGACTGTCTACACTGGAGTTCAAAATGTCCTTTTAAAACTATTTGCAAGTAATTTACTAATGTCTTAAAGGTAAAGTACTACTGACTGATTTAAAGTCTTCACTTCATCAGAAACCCAGGACTTATATAAGCTGCTTTGTATAATAAACCAGCACTGCAAGGTAATCAAAAAAAAAAAAAAAAAAAAAGCCATACCAAACCAAACTAAACCAAACTTTTATTTTCGGGTTGAGGTACACTTTTTCAGTTTTTTAAATCTCTGATAGAGAAAGCAGAGATCATTTGAGAATTTTTGTAATAGTTGGTTTATTAGAATTTAATGCCTCTCTTATAATAATTTAAATTCTTGGCCTGACATTATGAAATAGCTATACAGTAAATCCTTAAAATTGGCTTGAGTAAAGCCAGATTTAAACCTGGATCTCTTTCTTCAGCACTTGTTCCTCTGCCAGTCTTTCTACTGTCCTTTGCTTGCAAATATATAAATTACTTTAATAACGTGATGCTCTTAGTTTAGTAATTTATTAATATTATAATTTTATTTGATATGACTATTTTAGCTCTGCTTGATTAGATGAAACAGGCATACATGCTTCAGCTGTGAAAAATTCCATTTTCTGGTTCTATGTAAAGCAACATCTAAAGCAGCAGAGAGGGGAAACAGTTATATTTTCAAAAATAGTTAAGCCAGACTGTTTCCTGGAGATACTTTCATTTATTTTTCATCAATAGCTACTGGCTATTTTTGGTTGGGCTAGACATTAATACTGACCAGTTTAGCTTTCTTGACTGTTAACAAACTATCCCACAATGAACCTGCCTAAAGACATTGTGGTGATTGTTTAACATACACATTTTCTAAAATATATGCTCAAAGTAAAAAGATCCAAATTCACAAGAGTATGAAATATTTATAAAAAAATCATGCATCAGATTGTACAGTCTAGAAATAAAAGAAGATTCAAATTCAGTAATAAAGGTAAGAGCAATACTTGCTCTAACATTTAAGAAAGACCTTGGACTCCCAAAAGGTCCTGGGCTCAATTATCCTTTTCTGTTTGCAGAGACGCAGTAGCCAGGGCTACTGCTGTGACTGGCTGGGCAATTCCATGGAGTTGCATCTTTGCAAGTTTCTTCTGTTCACATTCTGTGACCAAACGGTTCAACTCTGCTGCACTGTATCCAATAAGAGTCTTCAAGTCACAGACAAACTTGTATACAAATCTCTTGCCTTGAACTTTACAAATCATGTCCCCATCATAATAATACCTTTAAAAAAGAGAAAACACATTAGGACTATAGAAAAAAAATTTAAATTTGGACTTCTTGGGAATTCCCTGGTGGTCCAGTGATTAGGACGTGGGCTTTCACTGCCATGGACCCAGGTTCGATCCCCGGTTGCGGAACTAAGATCCCACAGGCCATGTGGTGCGGCCAAAAACAAAACAAACAAAACAGAAAATAAAATTTGAAACAGAACTACCATACAATACAGCAATCCCACTACTGGGCATATACCCTGAGAAAACCATAAATCAAAAAGAGACATGTACCACAATGTTCACTGCAGCTCTATTTACAATAGCCAGAACATGGAAGTGTCCATCGACAGATGAATGGATAAAGAAGATGTGGCACATATATACAATGGAATATTACTCAACCATAAAAAGAAATGAAATTGAGTTATTTGTAGTGAGGTGGATGGACCTAGAGACTGTCATACAGAGTGAAGTAAGTCAGAAAGAGAAAAACAAATACCATATGCTAACACATATATATGGAATCTTAAAAAAAAATGGTTCTGAAGAACTTAGAGGCAGAACAGGAGTAAAGATGCAGACGTAGAGAATGAACTTGAGGACACGGGGAGGGGGAAAGGTAAGCTGGGACGAAGTGACAGAGTGGCATGGACATATGTACACTACCAAATGTAAAATAGATAGCTAATGGGAAGCAGCTGCATAGCACAGGGAGATCAGCTCAGTGCTTTGTGACCACCTAGAGGGGTGGGATAGGGAGGGTAGGAGGGAGATACAAGAGGGAGGAGATATGGGGATATATGTTTATGTATGGCTGATTCACTTTGTTATACAGCAGAAACTAACACACCATTGTAAAGCAATTATACTCTAATAAAGATGTAAATAAATAAATAAATAAAATTTAAAAATTTGGACTTCTTACAATATTTCACAGATTATTCCATAAGAAGCCTAGTATTGTATCTATCACAACAGCAATTAACACTGAGTTTATATAAAATATTTAATGTTATTATCCAAGGAAACTTCACAACATTAAAATTTCAATGCTAAGCACTCAAATTTTATGTACTAAATCTTCAAAACATATTTTCAAAAATTACGATGAAACACTGATTTAAAAATAAACATTACTAAGCAAAACAAAAAACCCTGGGAGCAGTAACAGAGCCTAAGAATAAGGGCTCTGAATCAGAACGCCAAGATTCAAAACCTAACATCTCAACTTATTACCCTTTGTGACCACAGGAAAGGCATATTTTCTCTAAGCTTTTATTCCTCATTTATAAAATGACATTAAAAACAGTATTAACACTAATAGAATTGTTGAAGATTAAAAGGATTATCTTTGTAAAGTGCTTAGCACACAATGACTGCCACATATAGCCCTCTAGAAAATAGAAGCTATATTGATATATAGCTTTATTCATATAATATGAATAAAAAGTTAATACACATATTCTTTGGATTGTTGGAATGTCCATTTCCTCTCTGTCTTGTACAAAATCCTTTATTATGTAGCTATGCTTTCATCTTTATCATTTTAATATGTAAAGGCTCTCCCCTTACAGAGAAATTCTCCAAACCAACAGGGAGCCTCAAAAGAGTAAGCAAAAGGGCTTAAAAAAAAAAAAAGAGAGGATACAGAAAAACATAAAAGAGGACATCATAAAGAAACAATGTTTCTAAACCTGCACAGGTACATTTGGGGAAATCACTCTAGAAGTCTGGTTTACTGCTATCTTCTATGGATATAAAACAGTTGGACTTATACTTACTTTGGAAAACAGACTTTATTTACCCCTATGCACTGCCAATTCCAATAATAGGAAAAAAAAGGTAAGTCGAAACTTCTCTGGGCTGGCAGATTTTGGAGCCTTTATTTTAAAACTGCACTGCCCATTTGCGCCATTTGACGAAGAGCTGCTACAAAAGAAACAACTATTTGCAAAAGTACCAGTGGTACAAACGATCACATTTAGCAGGATTTTATTATAAAAATCACTGTTTAACCAAAAATCCATTAATGAAAAGACTACATGGAGGAAATTATGTCATCTTTCC
>NW_006793646.1:390760-402330 GCF_000442215.2 Lipotes vexillifer | reverse complement strand
CTTTCCCTAATTCTAGAACAGCTAAAGTATAATGGTTATGTTCACTTTCCCAGTAAGCGATATAACAAACTGTGCATAGTCTCCTGTCTCCTTTTTTGTCAATTACATTAACACAGAATTTAGATCTCAGCCCACAAACCATCAATGCTTGCCATCCAGTTAAAATGCTGTAGGCATTTCAATTTCTTAAGAAAATTTCGACATAATATGTAAGGCTGTAACAAATAAGACACTTGGGAAAAAAGGAAAATGAAGAGGGAAAGTGGTTTTACATTTCTAAAACAAAACTGGAGTTGGTATAATCGTATGTTTCTTGGTAAGAGGTTATAAAATGTCATACACATACATTCTCATTTAAATTAACACTTAATTTTACTTAATACTTCCTCCAGTCTAATAGATGCGTCATATGACCACATATAACAGCACTCACTGCATTTGTTTCCCCCCTAAAATGAAGAAAGTAGAAAGGTACACAGTGCCTGTATTTTCTTTCATTCATTCATTCATTCATTCATTTATGGCTGTGTTGGGTCTTCGTTGCTGCGCACAGGCTTTCTTTTTAGTTGCAGCGAGCGGAGCTGCTCTTCATTGTGGTGCGCAGGCCTCTCATTAAGGTGGCTTCTCTTGTTGTGGAGCATGGGGTCTAGGTGCGTGGGCTTCAGTAGTTGTGGCACATGGGCTCAGTAGTTCTGGCTCGCGGGCTCTAGAGCACAGGCTCAGTAGTTGTGGCACACAGACTTGGCTGCTCCGTGGCATGTGGGATCTTCCCGGACCAGGGCTCGAACCCGTGTCCCCTGCATTGGCAGGTGGATTCTTAACCACTGTGCCACCAGGGAAGCCTCGATGCCTGTATTTTCATGGATATGATTTCTTTTCTCCCCACCCCCATTTTTTAACTTGTATTTTTAAAAAACTTTTAAATTAGGAAATATATTACACAAACAGGACACAAAAGCGAACAGCTCAGTGATTTATTACAAAGTGAACAGTCACCTGTTAACTATGACTCAGGTCAGGACACAGAACACTGTCAGCACCCTAGAGCTCCTCTGCGGCACCTCCCCATCATCACCCCTCCCTTGCTCCAAAAGGTTACACAACCCTGTTTCATGATAATAATTCCGTTGCTTCTTTTTATAGTCTTATCACCCAAACATGCATCCATAAATGCTGTAATTTAGTTTTGCTGGTTTTTTTTAAACTCTACTATATAAATCCAGTATATACTCTTTTGGGTCTGGATTTTTTTCACTGAATATTATGTTTGTGACATTCACCCATATCAGTGCATTTTTAATGGATACACAGTATTCCCTTTGTATATTATAGATTATTTATTCACTCTACTGTTGATAGATATTTGGGTGGTTTCTAGTTTGGGGATGTTATAAATAATGCTGTTATAAGCATGCATGTGAACATATATGTACATTTTTGTCTGGTACATCCTTAGAAGACAAACTGCTGGGTTATCGGTCACAGTTTACATTCCTACCAAAAGTGTAGAAGCATTCCCACTGCTCCATATCCTCACCAACACTTGGTACAAGCAATTATTTTAATTTTAGCCACTCTGGGATGTGCACTGTACCATTTTATTGTGGTTTTAAAATACATTTCCCTGGACTTCCCCAGTGGTGCAGTGGTTAAGAATCTGCCTGCCAACACAGGGGACACGGGTTCAAGCCCTGGTCCGGGAAGATCCCACATGCCACGGAGCAACTAAGCCCGTGTGCTGCAACTACTGAGCCCACGTGTCACAACTACTGACACTTGCGTGCCTAGAGCCCGTGCTCCGCAACAAGAGAAGCCACCGCAATGAGAAGCCTGTGCACCACAACGAAGAGTAGCCCCTGCTCGCCACAACTAGAGAAAGCCCTCGCACAGCAACAAAGACCCAACGCAGCCAATAAATAAATATAAATAAATAAATAAATAAATAAATAAATAAATAAATAAATAAAATACATTTCCCTGATTACTAATGACGTTGTGCACCACTGCATATGTTCATCGGCCATTTGGACATCTCTAGACTAATGTGTCTGCATAAGTTTCTTGCCCATTTTTCCTAATTTTCCTATGGATTTGTAAGAGTTCTTGACATATTCCAGGTAAGAGTCTTACATCAGATATGTGTGACTTGACTTTCACCCTCCTAATGATGGTTTCTGATGACCGGAAGTATTTTTTTTTTTTTTTTTTTTTACTGGTATGCGGGCCTCTCACTGTTGTGGCCTCTCCCGTTTCAGAGCACAGGCTCCAGACGCGCAGGCTCAGCGGCCATGGCTCACTGGCCCAGCTGCTCCACAGCACGTGGGATCTTCCCAGACCAGGGCACGAACCCGTGTCCCCTGCATCGCCAGGCGGACTCTCAACCACTGCGCCACCAGGGAAGCCCTGACCGGAAGTTTTGAATTTAAATGTAGTCCAATTTATTGATCTTTTCCATTATGTTAGTGCTTTTGGCTCTGTTAATGTCTTTCCTCATCTACTGAAGTCAAGTAGGTATTTCTAGATGCCTCCCTATTTTACTTTCATATTTAGAGCTACAAGCGACATAGAATTGATTTTTAGTATGCTATGAGGAAAGGGTCAATATGGATAGTCAACTGTCCCAGCACTACTGATTGAAAAGTAGGTCTTTTTCCCACTGCCATCTTTAAATCAAATGTTCCTATATTCTTGGTTCTATTCCGGCTATCTACTCTAATCCTTGGTCCATTTGTCCATCCTAAGCAAATAGATCACTGTCTTACTGTTATTGTAGCTTTATAGTGAGTCTCAATATCCTGCAGAGCAAGTCTTCCCACTTCGTTAATTAATCTTCTTCAGGTGTCCTGGTTATTGTGATACCTTATATTCCTATATAAATTTTACAATTATCTTGTCAAGTTCTATGAAAACATTTATTCAGGCGGTTACTGCATTGAAAGTTAGACCAATCTGGGGAGAAGTGACATCTTAACTATTAATTCTAATAATTCATCTGTAATTTTGAGGGGACTTGTATGTACACAATCACATCAACTATCAAAACTGATTATACAGAAAGGATCTTTAGATAGTTGGCAAAGTGTTTGAGACTGAATAAGTGATAAGTACATTGAAAATAAAGCACTGTAGTTACTTATGTATGCTAAGGAAAACAAATGGTCATTCTGGAAAAGAAAAACAATCATGATAAACTACATAATAGTACTTACTTGCCATGATCCTGTAACAATGAATACTGATCTAATCAACACTTCCACATAATTATATAATTACACTTGGATGAAGGGATGGGAAGGGTGTGTGTGTTAATGATGAGAGGTAAATCGTAATCTCTGTGTGAAATTCACAAACAATGCTCTAGTGAAACATGAAGTAGCAGTAAAAACATGTTATTTAGGAATACAGAGGTAAACTGCAGAACTGCTTGACCAAATTCACTCTTCCACAAATATAGACATAATTCCTATATATCGTACTTCTCAGATACTTAAGTGCACATACTGAATTTCTATCACTGTAGTAAGCGTAATTTATGACAGTAATTATGTCAAAAACTTTCATACCACTTACGAGAAATTATAAATAATTATTCTACTCCAATTCAACTGATGTAAAGTTTGGATATTCAGATTTTGGCATATTGTGGGGGAAGGAAAAACAGGGAAATGGGTTGACATTTTGCATCTAATTATAAAAATTGACAACATCTACGTATTTGCTAGAATTTACACTCATTCAGTTCACCTATACCAAACAATAGCATCTGTTATGTAAATAACAGAAACCTCAAAGATTAGATATGTTGGTTTTAAACATAGTACATGCTTTTAAATCAGATAAAAACAAATAATCTTAGAATCATCTTTTAAAAAACTCTACGTACCTCAAATTATTACTAAAAATCTTTTTAAGAAGTAATTTTTAACATAAATGTGAAAATTTTTAAATTTATATAAAGAAAACATTTTATAAACAAGTATTTTAACATCATTACATAACAGTGTTTACACTAGAATAAGAAGCTATTTTTTAGAAAGGTTTGATACTTAAAGAAAAGTAATAAATTCTTACCTTAATGCACGACTAAGTTTCTCGTAGTTCATTGTAGGTTTATTTTTACGTTGTCCCCATTTTTGTGCAACCAGTTCAGGCTGATTTAGCTTAAATTCTCCTTCATCACCAACCCAAGAAATGCAGTCTCGAGCATCCTTGTCAGTAAGAAGTTCTAGCAAAAACTGCCACAGTTGGATTTGGCCGTTGTTTCCTAAAAATTGACAAGAATGACAAATATTGACCACAATGCTATGGATTAACAGAGGGCAAAAGACAACACACAGGTCTTCTGGTGCATACCTCAGCCACACTAAAAACACAAATTTTTTTTTACAAATGCTGTCTAAGTATCGCCAGAGAAACAGTCCATATTCACATTTTCATACTGTGAAATAAAACGAAATATACATAATTCAACAAATTTTATAAATACCAGATGATAATGCAAAAATACCTGTTCTGTTCCCAGGTGAACTTCTATCTTCTCCTGAAATCCTTGGAGCTCTTTGTACTTTAGCTGCCTTTGCACTACTATTTATAGCTTTAATGGCTGTTGGTGTAGCAGACTGCACTGATGCTGGAATAATCTGCACAGCTGCAAAGCAAGACAAGGAAAAAATTTTTTTTCTCCTTCCAATACAAACAGTGAAAAAAATTACTAAAAGAAATAAAATGCAATTAGTTTAACTAACGCCCCTCTAATTACCTCAGCACAAGTTCAGAGGATAAGGTATGATGTCTGTATTACAGTTTGTAAATCTTAACATAGCGAATAAAAGTTGGTCTCCTTATTTTGGAAAAACTTATTGATGTGATAAATCTAGTGATATATTAAAGTTATTTAAAAAATCTATTTTTTAAAATATTTGATCATAAAAAATGGTTTATCAAATTTTGGAGAACGTGGACAAATGAGAATTCACGTTCCACCGCTGATAAGAGTACAAACATACCCCCTTTGAGAAAAACTTTGGTCTTACCTAGTAAGGTTGAAAGGGTAGAAACCCCATGATATTACAACCAGAGAATCTCACAAGCATTCTTACAATATTCATTCAATGATGTTCACAAAGTTTTAAAAATAATATATAGCAGTGAAAATAAAATTGAGCTACATGTATCAACATGGGTCTCATAAATGTTAAACAAAAAAGCAGTTACAAAAGGATATGCACAGTATATCACAATTTCCCCCCCAAAGTTCAGACATGTATACAACAATGCCCTAAAGTGTTTATGGTTACGTAAGTTGGTAAAAAGATAAAATATGCATAGAATAATAAACATCAAGTTCAGGATAGTCATTTAAAATGGGATCTACAACAGGTAAACCTGATATATAAAGTTTTATCTCTTTTGGTATACACAGATGTTGGTTATACTTTATTATTTCTTTGTATATCTAAAATACTTCATATGAAATTTAAAAATTAGTTTTTCTTTTTACTACCTTGCAGTACTAAATAAAGAAAATGTTTCTTATTGATAAATGGGCCACATATTATGGGTACATGAATACTCACGTTGATCAATTGTAACTATCTCATTCATCTGTTGTTCTTGGCTTGCCAATACATCTGAAGAACACACATAAAAGTTTTTTGTTTTCACTTAAACCAGAAATGCAAACTCCAATCCAGTAAAATTCAACTTAAAAAAAAAAAAAAACTCCACAACTAAAACAAAAACCAAGCAAACAAAAAAGCAAAACATCAAACAACTGAAACTTATTGGCATAACTTAAAAAGATCCTTGATAGTCATTTTACAGGGAAAAGATATTTTTAAGAGAAGTAGAAGGAAAGTTCCAAATTCTTTTCATGTTCAGAAAAGTTATTCAGAGAACCAGGGTTTTCTAAATGTAAATACCTATTCTAAATCTATTTATCTATGTTTTATGTAAAATAGGAAATCTTCAAGATCAGATCAAAGATGAGAATATACATCACAATGAAATTATTTAGATGTACTTTCTTCATCAAAAAGGCTCTTTCTCTTCAAGTTGATCTGAGAGAGTGTCATAATTTACTTAACTAACATCCATTTTTTAATAAAACGGCTTTAACTTTAAAATGCTTCTTCTTAAAGACAGCCAAATTTTCAGTGGAATTGTAGCTGTCCTCAGTGTCACAACTGAACTAAATAATTTAACATGTCTACAAATACAGCTCTCGACATGAGTTACAGTGTAAAAGGTCCTAGTAACCCTTTGGAGAACCATTCATTACTCATCTGTTGCTATTCCCTAATTAAATGCTATTCTTTACCTCTCAGACAAGAGTTACACTTCCCAGTCTATATTCCTTCAGCCTATTTAGTGCCCATCATAGACTGGATGCTTTTCTCTATTGAACTGAAATTGCACCTACCAGCAGTCATCTGTGTACTGAGTAAGTCCTGGGGCCTGGGCTCCCAACACAGTTCTACTTAGGATGCCACGCCAGGATCCAACTAAAGACACAGAGCTGGAGAGGACTGGGAAACTAAAAAGAGATCTGAATCCTACTTGTCAGATGGGAGCTTTCTTTGGGGGTCCTGAGTTTGGGAGTTTAAACAGTTACATGGAACTAGCCTCAGATCTGGGTTCTGATCTTAGCACTCACTTACTGGCTGTGTGACTGTGGTAAATTATTCAACCAACTTCACCACTGATTTCTTCATACTGAAATGAGATACCCCCACCTACCACTGTATGAGGTGGTTGTAAGGATTAAAGGAAAATATTTTTAAGAAGCACAATGCCTGAAACATAGTTAACTTTTCAGTAAATTGAAGACACTATTCTTTTATCCACATTCCTAGTTCTGAGCCTTCTCCCCAAGAACCACTGTCCCTCTTGAAGAAAAATGCATGCTTTATATATGTGGTATATTTTCCCTCAGATTTTATAAAAGTAACTTGAAAAGGCAAAGTGCTATTGGAATGAAATTGTTCCATTCGTGACTGTAAATAAACACAGTGCCCTAGACCAAAAAGAGGCGAAAGAGAGTCACCACCACACAGCACAGGCATTACTGATCTGTAAGATCAGCTTCTCAGCCCTGATTTTCAGAGTGGAGTTTGGTTTGTTTCCTGGGGAACTCTCAAGATAACAAGGCAGAACACAGAAAGAGAGGGGTTTTGGAAAGGCTGGTCCAAGACCAGCCAGGCACTCTAATTATCATATTCCTCTATAGCCCTCAAATCCTGGTCATGCATGAAGGAAGCAGAGCCCTAAGGGGCAAAGCTCTGAGCCTATGGAGGCATTTTATGAAGAAACTTTGGACACTAAATGTATAAGGCAATTCTTTTTTCTAAATAAGACCCTCAGCAAACTGAGAGCTTTGTGCCTTTGGTGGCAGAAGACATATTCATACGAAGAAGGACATCATAGAGCTGGTACTACTGGAACATTTCCTAATTATCTTCCTCATGTATTGTAGGACTTGGATGAAGTTTCACAAGAAGGGAAGCTGCAGGAAGCTGGTGGCTCGGGTGGGAAAACTAACACAAATATGTAAAGATGGAGCTCTATCTGTTCAGTACTGTGTCTCCTTGATAGATCATTGAGGAAAAGATAATAAATGCTGGGTTAATAAATGCCTTTCAGAAATATGCTGTAGACTTCACTCTACAGGAGGGGCCAGAGAACTAGACTGTGCCCAAAGGAGCCTGTTCTGAGAGGTAAGGCTTGTGAATTACAGAAAGTCTGCCAGAAATAGCCTTACACACCACCCTATCCATTCCCAGATTCTGAGAATTAGATTCCCAAACCAGATGGGATTTCCTCACCAGGCAAAGAACCACGGCCAGATAAGCAAGGAATTCCCTAAGATACTCATTTAGGCTCTGGGGCTTTGTTACTTTTGAAAACAAAACAATTCCAGAGCAGAGCTCTTCTGAAGAAGACCCATTCTACCACTGACTGCAAGGAGATGGAAAGATACACAAGATTTCTCTGCCCCCTGTACTAGGAAAAGTCTCCGAATGAGCTTTAACATTTGAGAAGCACTGGGAGAACCAGAGAGAAACAACCAAAAAGTGCTGACCCGGGAGACAGAGAGAAAACCATGAATTTGAGAAAAACTAAACTGTAGTCTAAACACTGTCCTTGTTCTATTCTCAAGAGTCCCTACAAGAAAATGTTTCTGTAAACATAACTTACATGTTAAAAACCTGAAACAATTCAGGAATTTACCTTACTCAGCTGAAAAGCTCTGCAGAGAAGAAAACCTGTGAAGCCAAGGATAAACTTTCAACCAGAACATTCAACTTATTTATCTAATAGGAACTGAAACTGGAAATAAACCGTGTAAATATAATGAATGTGATAAGTCTTTTAAATATTTTTTTCCTCCTAATATTTAAGAGAACCAACACAAGAGAGATATTACCAATAAAAACAATGAAGGAAAGCTTCTCTACAGAGCTCATTTCTTATTCAACAGCAGATGAAAACCCTAAGCATTAAATGACTGTGAAAAATCCCTCTACCAGATCTGCCCCCTTACTGGGTAAACAGTAGGATGAAATGCTACCAGTTACATTTTCATCCATAATAACCATTATAAAACAAAGTCAGAGTGTCCTATTCACACATTCTGAAAACTATATGGGTTTGGCTAGCATTCCTGATTTATTTAACAGTGTCAGGGAATGGGTTACTGCTAAGATATTTTAACAGTCACTGAAATATAAGATGGATTAAAATTCAAGCAAAATAATT
This sequence comes from Lipotes vexillifer, assembly GCF_000442215.2. Lineage (NCBI taxonomy): Eukaryota > Metazoa > Chordata > Mammalia > Artiodactyla > Lipotidae > Lipotes > Lipotes vexillifer. The sequence continues at coordinate 393,573 of NW_006793646.1, read as the reverse complement.
TACATCTATCTGAGCTCTTTCTGTTGGACAGCCATAATCAAAATAATAATGTCTGTCAAGCAACATGGTAACACTATAATCAGTGGCTTCCAATTCAAGATGGTGTGTTGCATACTTACACTTCCCCTTTCTCCCTTAAGATCCCATTCAATTAAAAGACATTTTAAAATATTTAATCCCAATAATGAAGGGAATGCAAGGGAAGCCATCTGTGAACAAATAATCTTAAATTTCTAGAAGATGAGTATAAAGGACAGGACTGACTGATGAAACAGAAGTCAACAACTAGAATATATGAACAGAGCTAAATGTAGGGCATAGAATCTTACTTCAGAACTTGGATTCTAGGGTTAGTCTGCCTGGGTTTGGAGCCTGGCTCTGCCTCACCCTAGGTTCTATAACCTTGTAGGGGCTCTCTAAGCCTCAGATTCATATCTGAAGAGATAGGAAAGTAATGATCTGTGGCATTAGTACGAGATCAAATGAGATAATACATATAAAGCTCTCAGTACAACCTTACACAATTAATAAATGTTAATTATTATTATTATCAATGAACAATTTAGATGAAAACAAAGTTATAAAGAAATAAAACTAAAGCTACAGTGCAAATAGACAATAATTTCAATTTTATACATTTTCGAAGAAGTTCCAGATGACTCCAGAGAATTTCTCCCCGAGGAACCCGCTGAAAAAAATCTTCTTGGTTGAGACTACAGAGTTCTCTTCCGGAAATATTCAGCGTAGTGAGGTCTATATCGGTCATGCTGAATTCCTTCATTACCCAAACCACCCAATGCAGGACTTGGTCTGTGGACCACTGTATGGGATCTAAAGAGAAAAATATTACCATTGGCCTAGTTGCATCTTAGATATTATATAAATTTACAGTTAACTTGTAAACACACACACACACACACACACACACACACACACAAACACGCAGATAAAATCCAGACAGGTTTCTTTTTTTTTACAAGTAAGTGAAGTAAATAAACTCATTATATGAAATAAAAAAGATTCTTATGCTCTATTTTCTCCTTAGCTCCTTTTCAATTTCTTAATCTAAATTTTTGATGGATTCACTTATTTCTACATCAGTTAGTCTAGAATTTTACCAAGAAAAACAAAATGCAAAACTGCTCTCCAGTGGGCCAAATGGAAGAATAAAATACATGATTACCTTGTAGGAAATGGAGTAAATTAAACAAGTTTTTAAAAATTATTTTGTAGTAGTGTATGATTTGATGCACTGAAAAAATAAAATTATAAGGGGTTTCTGGGGAGACGTATTTTCCAAAATATGAATGTAATCTTTCCTCACTTTCTTCTTGTAAAAAGCTAGTTGTTCCTGCACTTACTCTTATGGTAGCACTTACAATACAACACGCTAATTGCATGTCTACTCAGCTGTCCCCCCTATAAAACCTTGAGGTCTTAAATATAAGGACTGTGTCTTGTAAACCACTGAATCTTCAGAGCTTACCACGGCGCTCTGTGCGTACATTTGTTAAATCTATAAAAGGTGAATCCAAATAGTTTCATTTTCTTTTTCTTTCATTTTCTTTTTCTTACTATTGAATGAATTCACAAATAAAAAAGATGGCCAACATGTGTAAATAGTTCATGATTGTATCCCTGGCACGTAACGGAATTTCTACTCACAGAATTTTAATAAATACTAGCTGAATTAATTTTGGTATAGGTATTTCTGCACGGAGAAGGTAATCTATCCAAATGGTATTGATTATATGCCCCCAAGATGCATGCTATTCAATAAGAAAATAAGTGAGGAAAAATAACACTCAGGTACTTATCAAGAGCCAATTTACAGTAAAAATGAATCAAACATAATACAGGATTGCAAGCCACAGAATTGATTTTTTATTTGATTTTTTTCACAAGGAAGTTAAGGAAGGAAGATTCTAAGAAGATGGCAGCAAAGTTTTAAAATTTCTCTGAATGCACACATAAAACAAAACAAAACCCACCACTAAAAGCAACTAGAGAGCAAAACCAAAAATCCATGGACATTTACAATTAAACCAGGTGACATGATATACCCATGGAACCCAAAATACATGCAGGTGAAGACAAAGCAGTAACAGTCACAAGAGCTGTATGGTATCAGCATCTGTGCAGGAGAAAGCAGTGGGAAGCAAAGGAACATCTCACTCTCCATCCTGAGCATGTGAAAAACAACACAGCCAGGAAGTATTCTTTGAAAGCACAGTTTTGCCCAACCCAATAGCAGAGGAATACAAAGGTCCATGGTCAGCTTTAAAGGGTATGGAGCAGTGAAGCACCTGTGAAATTTTCAAACTAAGCCAAGGATCACTTCCAGAGGAGAAGACCACAATAAAAAGAAACCAGTGGGAGTGGAACTGAAATTGAGTAGCGTTGAAACACGAAGGAAAGGGAGAGAGGAGGTCCAGATAAAAGTGAAGTCAAGGAACTGACAGGAACTGAGAAAGCAAGAGGCTCTATTTTTTAATACTACTCCAAAACAACAAACAAAAGGAATTCTGGAAAGTTAGAAAAGCTATCCTGAAACACACTTCAAAGTTCAAGTAAGCACATTTTATGTAAACACAAACAAAAAAGTATCAGGATCAAAAAGTTAGGGGAGGGGCTTCCCTGGTGGCGTGGTGGTTGGGAGTCCGCCTGCCGATGCAGAGGACACGGGTTCGTGCCCTGGTCCGCGAAGATCCCACATGCCGCGGAGCGGCTGGGCCCGTGAGCCATGGCTGCTGAGCCTGTGCGTCCGGAGCCTGTGCTCCGCAACGGGAGAGGCCACAGCAGTGAGAGGCCCG
>NW_006793646.1:372949-390730 GCF_000442215.2 Lipotes vexillifer | reverse complement strand
AAATGGGAGAGGCCACAACAGTGAGAGGCCCGCATAACGCAAGGAAAAAAAAAAAAAAAAAAAAAAAAAAAAAAAAAAAGGGGGGGGGGGAAATAGTCTGCCTTGTTTTCTTAAATAATATCAGGTCTTCTAGTTTAACATAACTAATTGCCATGCATGTTCTCCCTGCCTCTTTTCTCTAAGTCCTTAGTAAAATGATACTAAAGAAACTTCTGAAAGATGTAAACTCACAGGAACATGAGTGGGAAACGACAGAAATGGAAGCATCTCCCCACCACGTAGGCACCAGGAACACTTTAGACCAGTCTACAAACCAAAGAATGAGACCCTCTCCACCCACTCCACTTCCCTTTCCACTTCCAGAATGCAACATTCACACAGACACATCAACCCTAAATCCTCACCCCAACCTTCTACTCCTGACAGGTGTTTAGCCAATTTTCCAGAGAAGTTGGGAGACCCAGGAAAAAGATCTATACATGCTGACACTTGAAAATCTTTTAATAAAATGACCAACACCCCATTTTACCAGCATAGTCAACAAACTCCTTCCAGACTTCAAACTAATTAGCTTTAAAGTTATTCACTCTTAAATATGAACAGATGGTCAAAAATAATCAGATATTTGAGAGACGAAAAGGAAACCACTAGATGACCAAAAATAAACAGAAAAACAGAACCCAGAGGAAGCAGAAATAATGCAATAACAAACTGCAAACAACAACAAAATAATAATAACCCCCCACTTCACTGTAATCAACATAGAGAGGAGAGAAAACATGATATCTGTAATATAGGATCAGAATGCTATGGAAAGGTAACAACCAAAATAAATAGCCCTTGTAAATTGAAAATAAAAATCAGGTTGCAATATAAACACAAGAAAGGGACTTCCTTGGTGGCTCAGTGGTTAAGAATCCTCCTGCCAATGCAGGGGACACAGGTTCGAGCCCTGGTCCGGGAAGACCCCACATGCCGCGGAGCAACTAAGCCCGTGCACCACAATTACTGAGCCTGCGAGCCACAACTACTGAGCTTGTGTGCCACAACTAATTGAAGCCCACGCGCCTAGAGCCTGTGCTCCGCCCACAAGAGAAGCCACTGCAATGAGAAGCCCGCGCACCACAACGAAGAGTGGCCCCCACTTGCCGCAACTAGAGAAAAGCCCGCACTCAGCAACAAAGACCCAACACAGCCATAAATAAATAAAAAAACAATATATAATTTTTTAAAAAAAGACAAGAAAATTTGGCAGAAAGTAGTACAGATATGAAGATGAAAAATAAGGAAGAAAAAAGATGTAGAGGATCAACCCAGGAGATTCGATAGGAGCTCTAGAAAAAGAACAGAGAAACACAGAAGATTATTATCAAAATAATAATGAAGGAAAACTCCCCAGTACTGAAGGCAGAAATTGTCTAGATCAGCACTGTCCAACATAATGCAGGCCACTATGTAACTTTAAAATTTTCTAATGGCTACATTAAACAGGTAAAGAAACAGATGAAATTCGTTTTGATAATAATTTCACTTAATACATCCAAATGTTTTCATTTCAACATGTAATCTAGGTAAAAAATTTATAAGATTTTACATTCTTTTCCTTTTGTACTGGGTGTTTTACTCTTACAGCATATCTCAATTCAGACCAGGCATATTTCAAGCGCTCACATGGGACTGGTGACCACGGCACTGGGCAGCACAGGGCCAGACTGAGATGCTATACAGAAAACCCGAAATTGACAGCAAATGAGAAGATCCACACTGCCACTAGACTTGGTCTTAACAGCTTTCTTATTCTTTGAGGAATGGCTTAGGTCTCATCCTTCAAACTGGACTCTTTTATCTTGTTATGAATAACTCCTATCCTTGCTTCTTTAATCTTTCCTTCTCCCACTAGTTCCACACCATTTATCTACAAATACACTCAGGTCACCACCAACTCTTGAACATTCAATATTATTTATTTATTACCCCAGCATTCTTCCCACCTGCCCTCCCCAAATTAATACTCAATTTTCTCCATTTCTACAATGTTTATTTAGTTCTTATAATTCACCTTTGTTGCTCCAACTCAGCAGCTGCTTTTATCTAAATCTACCAATGAGCCTCTAATGACCAAATGTAGTAGATATTACTCAGTCAGCATTCTTTGACTTTCTCAGCAGTGTCGAGACTTGTGACCATCTAAAACTCTTCCCCAATTTCATCAGCACTATATACAGTTCTTATTTTCCTTCTATCCGTTAAGCTTTCCATGTCTCCCCCACTTCCTGTTCCTCAACCCTAAATGTTGACAAGGTCCAGCATTATGTTCTCTTCCATTTTATCTCTCTTCGTCAGAGACTGCATCTACTTGTAATGACTTTAACAAATTCAATGTGACTGAGTCCCAGATAACATCTTTATCTCCAGGCCAAATTTTGTGCACCTGAAACTACTTTCTGGTGACCTCCAGTTGAATTTGTACTATTACTTGAAAATCAAGTACAATCAACACTTTCCCTTGAAAAATCTTTCCAATACCAGACTTTCTTACCTTCCCCACTAAGGTTTAGAAGGCATGGACTATCTTTCCTGTGCACTACTGAAAGCCCAGAATTTAACATGGTGCCTAGCTCAGGAAATATGTAATAAAGATGTAACCAATTCTTATATTATTATTGCCTAGTCACCCAAGCTTGAGAAGTTAGATCAATACTTGAATCTCCCCTCTCTACCCTCACACAATCCATCAATCAGTTGCTCAGTCCCATCACTATTTTGACTCATCTCCTCCTTTCTGCTCCCACAGAAATCACCTGGTCTAGGCTAACCTAAATATTATCACCTAGTCACACCCAAACTACCTGCTCCAACATGCCATATACCACTGCCACATTCATTTTCAACTGTCACTTCCATCAATCAAAAGCAGTTCTACAGGGCTTCCCTGGTGGCACAGTGGTTGAGAGTCCGCCTGCCGATGCAGCGGACATGGGTTCGTGCCCCAGGCTGGGAAGATCCCACATGCTGCAGACCGACTGGGCCCGTGAGCCATGGCCGCTGAGCATGCGCGTCCGGAGCCTGTGCTCCGCAACGGGGGAGGCCACGACAGTGAGAGGCCCGCGTACCGCAAAACAGTTCTACAATGCTTACAGAATAACTCCTTACCCAATGCATCTTCTCACTACTCACACTTCTCAGCTTTGCACAAACATTTCCTGTCGGCAATGTCTAGCGGTTTCCTTGTCTATAATAAATTCTTTCCCAATTTTCCCCCAGACCACTATGATCCTTTTGAGATTCTAATAGTATGTTTCTTATGTTTCTTTATACCAGTTATTGACAGCTTAAAAACATGTTACGTTTATAGCAATTATCTTTTTTCATTTATCTTCTCTCTCTTCAACTACATTGTGAATGCCCTAAGGGCAGATTTTTTTCTTTGTATCTTTGTATTCCCAGCACCATCATATGTTACAGTCCAAAAAAACCAAAAACAAAACCAAAGAAAATCAATATATTTCCTAAAATTTCTACATTTAAGATAGATAATCTACTCACCCTACTGTCTTTCATGTCAAGCTTACTTCTTATTATTCTACCTAACATAATTATTATGTCTTTCATGTGTCAAGCTTAATTCTTATTATTCTATCTAACATAATTATTATGTATTTTATTACCATAGGGTATCCCAAGACGTTCTTGCTCTTTCCTATAACCTTCCAGAGCAGCAGCCCATCTCGTCACTTGTTCTGAGGTTTCATCTGAAATGGTTGTAATGTGTTTTGTGCCATCAAGAGTTATCACTTGAGCTTCCTCAACAAGATGTGCTTCTGCTTCGGCATGGTGGGCATCTGGATCAATAACTACTTCAACTGTTTCCGCAGGTTTAACAATTTCCAGGATGTTCAGCTTTGGTTCAATTCCTTATCAGTGATGAAAAAGAAAACAAGTATATCTAAGTGAAAACACGAAAGTCTCTAACAAATAAAAATTTAGTTTAGTTTATATGTTCTCAAATGGTAGAGCAAGGCTCCATTTTAAATATTTTTAGCATTATGTCTAGAGAATTTAAACAGATTTCTATTAAATGATAAAAACAACAATTCAACAGAACTATGATAGATTAGATAACAGTACTGTACCAATATTAATTTCCTCATTTTGATAACTAAACTGTGGTCATGCAAAAGAATTTCTTGTTTTCGGAAAACACACTAACGTATTTAGAGATAGGAAGGAATAATGTCTATATCTCATTCTTAACCAGGTCAAAAAAATAATGTGGGGATGAGGGAGAGAGAGAATAAAGCAAACATAGTAAAAGTTAACATTTGGGGAATCTGGGTGAAGGATATCCAGGAATTCTTTTACTACACTTGCAACTCTTCTCTAAGTCTAAAATAATTTAAGAATACCACCACCACCATGCATATATACACACATGCATGCATGCAAGCACACACACACCCCACCTACAAACATTAGGAAAAAAAGTACCACTATGGAATAGAAAATTAAAACTACACTATGGAGAGTATAAATGAGTAGCTACTTATCCTGAGAAGTTGAAAAAATTAAAATTATTTACTGACTCCTTTTCTTTTTAGAAGACAAAGTACATGCATTAAAAATGAATAGACACTAAGTTTGTTACATTAAATTCACATCATTAAATTCTGATTTTCATTTTCAACTGAAGGATGAAAAACCCAAATACTTAAGATATTCAAAATAGAATAAACTAGCCCTTTATGAAATAATCTCAGATACTTATGTTAAAATAACAGCTCTAAAAAACTATCATACTACTTAACAGCTACTGTTTGCTCACTGATTGTTACAATCTATATCAAAAATTTAATCAAAGTGTATTTGAAAGAAAAAACAAAACTCAATTTCAATATTCTGAAGTTCAATCAGGAAAATCATTATTACAAGAAAATATACAGCTATCACTCATCAGGTGGTGTAAACAGAAGTCAGTTCTTTCAAATACACATGAGGAAAAAAATTATAATTTTTGAAGAAGATTTTTCCTAAAAATTATCCCCTAATCCTCCATTCAAACTGCATCAAGTCAACACTTCTTAAAACACACCTATACTGAGAGGTCACTAAACTTTTAAAGATAAAAAACAAAGATTGATTTTCTTTCCTATTCCCAGCAATAGTAAATCCTGGGGAAATTAAGGATCATAAGTACGTAATTACCATTTTCATAATGTGAAGAAAACTTTGGTTTGTGAAACATAATTGTAAGCAATACAATATGTTCAGAGATGAAAATTAGTCTAAAACTCTGGTTAGAAATCCCAAAAAGCCACATTTGAAAAAACTAAAATTCAACCCACCAAAAATGGTTTCCTAATTTTCTAACGTGTATTTACACAGATTAGTAAAATACTGTGATGGATATGGCTGACTGGGTCACATCACATCCTTTGCAAATTCCTCTCTCTGTGCTAAACTGCAGAGACTATACATGTCCTTGCAGCTACGGCTGCAGATGTGATTTAGGTTCTAGAATCACTGCCATGAGAGTTCTATTTGGAGATGAGTTAAGAGGGGACAAGCAAGAACACGGCATCCATTTTTTGGCTAATGTGAATCACTGAAAAGGCAGCATGGTTCCAAGTCGACAGCTATAGTTGTGGCTTTCAGATTTGGCATTTTCCAGATCCCGGCAGAGCAGCAGCTTCCTTGGCAGTCCAGTTCTACAGAGTGGCTGAGGCATTCTTAGAAAGTCAACTAGAACCTGTTCTTTCAGCCCTCCCTGTGATCCTGTTATTTACAACCCTGTAATATACCCTTTCCTGACTAAAGTAGGTAGAATGTGTTATACTATCTGCTTCATCCTGACAGATAAAACAATTAAATCAAAAGCATGAATATTTGGCTATAACATCACATTAACTAACTTAGACAACCATCTAAAACTTATAAAATTGAGTTCTCATATTAGAAAAACATGATCTAAACTTTTAAGTAACAACATTAAAAGTAACTTACCTTGGTAAGAAATTACCTGTACACTAAGCTGTACAGTTCCGTCTGTCTTTACTCCTTGGTCAAATAAACTTCGTTCTGGATCCAGCTAAACATGGATAAAATGATTAAGATTATTTTAGCTCGGTCATCTTGTTTAATATAAATGGATGTGCCAAACAGGACTTAATTACTGAGGCATACTAATTAAGTTACAGAACACGTTTAATTATTCAAGTTGTCCTATCATTTAATTCTTTGCCAAAACTGAAAATAACTTAACCACTGTGGTAGCAATTAAGGACAACACAAACGACAGGATTTATTGTAAGTGGTGGTTTTCTCTAGCTCTGGAGTCTAGTTTAGAATTTTAAATAATGCCAAAGGCAATTATTTTTTCTGTAAAAGTATTTAAAGTAGAAGATAATGCTGTTTATCTGCCATGAATAAGCAAGGGTGTTTTATTAGTGGGGACAATTTATATAAATTTATTTACGTAATTCTTGCCATATCTCCCTTGTAACCAATGCTACACATTTAAGATCAGGGTTAACTCTAAATTTCTGATCATAAAGTTAATGAAGTTAAAGGACTTATATCCTTACTACTTGACCTAGCTATGAATATCTTTAATCATAATTGTGTATCCTTTCAGTATCTTTCAGTATCAGTGCTTTTGAATACATTTCACACAAATGGCAAAAAGTAATTGACTTCTAGACATTTTGTCACCCATTTAAAAACAGGCTTCTGTTGTAATTATTTTGAATAATGTGTATATCTGTGTCTGCATATCATACAGCTGGAGGTACAAAGTTCCTCCCACTCTCATTCCCAAGAATTCAGCCAATACTGTAGTCATGGTACAAACATATTTTCTAATATTAAAAACATCATACACATAAAGCCTAAAATCTTAAGTGACTATGCATCTAACTTAAACAGAGACAAGACAAACTTTGTAACCCTACACTCGGACAGGTCAAACGTGGCAGCTTCACTCCTTAAGACAATAGTCTCTGCCTGACATTTTGTTAAAAATTCTCCTCATAGCAAGATTTCTCCCCTCTCCAGTAGACATTGGTATTATCTACTAGAAGCTAAAGCCTGTGTAACTCTGAAGAGGGCTCTCAGGTACTGGACACTCTAGCTAGTTCAGTTAAGAGCTGGCACAAGGACAAAACTCAAGCATGAAATTTGATCTCAGGTCATATTCCTTAGAGAAGTGCAACTCAACTGTTGTTCATCAGCTCTGAAGTCAGCACTCATCTGAAAATACAAAAGCATTACCACAAGCAGCAAGCGTTCTGACTCCAACTGTATATTTGCATTAATTGACATGGAGAACAGAAGTTACTATCCTCAGATCCTTTTTGAGGAGGAGAAGGGGGAGGGGGACAGGAAGAAATCCAAAATGTCCTAGATGCAAGGCCAGCTCTGAATTCTATGATACTATAAATTATGCATATTTCCATTTATTCTACCAATATATATTGAGATTCTATGATAGGCTGGGTACTTTGCAGGTGTTACTTTCGTTTTGGTTAGGTCAGGTATTATAAGAGCAGCAACAAATATCAGAGCTAAAAAACAAGTAAGAGATTGAGTCCAGATTGAGTCCCTTAATTTTATTTTATTTATTTTATTATTTTTTTAACATCTTTATTGGGGTATAATTGCTTTACAATGGTGTGTTAGTTTCTGCTTTATAACAGAGTGAGTCAGTTATACATATATATATGTTCCCATATCTCTTCCCTCTTTGTCTCCTTAATTTTACATATGAGAAAAAAACAGGTCAAGTCCAGTGATAATGAATTATTCAATAAAAACTTTATTAAAAAGTCAGCCTCAAACAAGTGAAGAGTTTTAGAGTCACACAGGCCTGGGTTCACATTCCAATGCATCCCTTTGTAGCTATGCATTGGGCAAATTATTTACTTTCTTTAAATCTCAGTTGCTACATCTGCAAAATGTGATTAAGAATATCCTGACTTCAAACACTGATGTGAAGAATGAGATAATTTAGAAATGTTTTGCAAGTATTTTTTCATTCAATCTAAACTGCCCATATAGCTCTAGTTCACCATTTTTTAATGGCTGCCTTGAATTCCAATCTATAGAATTTATCTAATTCCCTATTTTTGGATCATTTGAGATATTTTCAGTTTCTGCACAACCATGCAATATACACCTTTGCTCACTGAGGTAAGCATTTCTTTAAGAACAATTCCTTGAGGAGAAACTGCTAGATATTTCACATTCAACATTAACAGACACTAAATGCCAAGTTACCTTCCAAAAAGATTATGTTAATTTACCAAATTCTCACTGTTGAGAGAAGTGAAACCTTAAATCCTAAAATTATAATATTAGAGCCACCTATGTTCTCTTTAGAAGAACAACTTCCCTCCTCCCCCAACATTTATTAGACTTGCTGAAAAAAAAAGTATGGTTAAAAGGGCAACTAAAATTCACAAATTTCATTAAAATTTCAACTTATTCTACATCAAAATCTGATCTAAAATTAGACATATGATGATTTGAATTTTTAAAAATCTAAGGCAAAAGTTCTATAATATATGGAATAGCTATATTATAAGGCAGGGAGGGTAGGAGTAAAGAAGAAAACAAACCCAACAATCCAAAAGATGACATAATATACATTAGTATAAAATAGTCTTAAAAAACAGAATACACCTCTAGTACTTATTCATATGTTCAAGGAAGGTCTGGAGAAACTATTTGAGCAATCCTATCTAGGCAACTACCTTTGATACACATTGTAAAAATACTCCTTTTCTTGAAAGAATACCATAAAACATGACTATAAATATGTTGCAATCACAGTGCGTTATTATAATACTACCACAGGTAAAATCCTATTGCAGTAATTTCCAAGAAATATACATATACACTGGTATTTAAATCCTTATCCAAAATTTACTGCTGGAGCAAATAAAGATGGAAGGGAATGTAAAATCATTTGGTCAAATTATCTCTAAAAGATGAGGAGACTGATGCACAAAGAAGTTAAAAGTTAGAAACAGGGTGTGAGGACACACTTCTTCAGCTTCCAAGGTCAATGTGTTTCTCACTACTCTACGTTTTAAGCTCTGATTAAAATGTATTTAAACTTCTCATTTTATATTTGTCAAAGTAAAAAAAAGAATGTTTGATTTATTAATCTTTTAAAAATAATTTTAAGTGGAGGACATTTTTCTGAACGAATTCTTTTTACTTCTAAATGCTTACATTTTATAATAATATAGGTCAAATGGAGAAAAAGGTTACAGCTAGAGAGAAAAGGCCAACAACAACAACAAAACATTTCTAACGCAGACATAAATGCTGAAATACGAATCTCAAAAAAGAAAAAAATAATACCTGGATATCTTGCAGGCAAATTTCATGAGCATCCAAAGAACACTGCAGTCTTGGTTCTAGTAGTTTCTTTAAATTGCCTATTGGCTCATTGATGTCTATGGCCTGGCTTACACATTCAGCTGGAGTGTAGGTTTGTTCAACAATGCTAAAGAATATAATGTTAAAGGATCCAGTGTTAAAGAATATAATGGTTAACAATTACATTCTTACCCTGGATATTAATGCAATGATATGGTGAAAACAAAATTCAACACCAAAACACATTTCTGGCCTTTGAAACTCCTTTCTGCACAGACACCTTTCACAGTGGTAGGCTCATCACCAGCTAGTGTTGCCAAGCTTAATACTGAATCACATCGCACAGAGAAATGCTAGCTTGAAATTTAAGGCACCTTTTCAAATACACCTTATTATATACACACATATGTATGCATGTGTGTATACACATACAAATATTGCATATACAATATTTAAGGAGAAACATTTGCATTTATATTATATTTCCAAGTTATTTTGAAGAATTTTAGGCTCAGAAAGGAATATATAAAGCCTCTTCAAAACTTGTATGCCATCTCTACTAGTCAATTTCTCTTCCCAAGATTAATACAATTTAATAATGTAAATTATAAGACATGAAAATATAAGTTATCAAAAATATTTTCCATTTAATCTAATCTGAAAACTATTGGTTATAATCAGTCTAGATCCACCTTAAAAAATTATAATTTTCCTTTAAAACTCTCTAAGGGCTCTTTTGCATTATTATTTCATACTTTGAATTCTACAAAGTTCCTTGAGGGTAAAATCTCTGGTACATAATTCTACATATCTTTTGTGAATCCTTATTTGAGGCCAAACAGAAAATAGGCACCAGTTAGTATTTGCTGAATTGATAAACCTAGAATTCAATCAAGTTTCATGACATGTTTAATTTATATATGGTTTAAATCTCATTTGCAGTTGTTAAAAACAGTATGTATTTAAAATTTGTCAAGTTCCATTTTCACATAAATTCCAAGTATAATGCAATATACACATGATATTCACTAAATGTATTCAGCCTAAATTCTTAAAACTTTTAAAATTTATAAAAGAGAACAGTCATGACTGAAAAAAACCAAGATTATTTTAAAATAATAGTAAACATATTCTTATTATTACTATTTGTTAAGGTAAAGTAATTGGGTCTTTTGGCTAAGTGAGTATTTTTACTAATTCTTCAGTTATAGCAGAATGGGCTATATTTTTCTTTGTTTCATAACAATAATCTTTAAAATGTCACTTTAACACAGACTTTTAAAGACCTATTTTACATGAGCTCAACATTTAAAACATTTTTTAATATTCTGTTGCCACCATTTAAACCTTGGGAGATCCATATAAAAAATCTGATTACCAATTTCCCTTGAGAAAGTGCGGATGATCTCACATCACTGGACCTAAATTTCTGCATAGCAATCTGCTACAACTAGACAGCTAGCTATAACTGCTCCCTTTACATAGCTACTCCCCAGGTCAACAGTAACTATCAACCACAGTAACTACCAATATCTTACATGAGACATCAGCAAAGGTTTTCTGTAAGGGTTCAAACAGTAAAAACTTCAGACTTTGTGGACCATTTGTATGTATGTATATATAAAAATAAATATATGCATGTCAGTCTCCAAGATAGCCCAAATGATTCTTACCTCCTAATATTCACATCTTTTCATAGTTCCCTCCCGAATTGTACCAAGGTTGGACTGTGTGACCAAAGGACTAAGGACTAAGAGTGATATATGTACTGCTTCTTAGATTAGGTTATTTAAAAATAATACACTGTGGCGAAGGCTCTCTCTCAGACCATCTACTTTAGGGAAAGCCAGCCGCCATGTCATGAGCAGCCCTGCACGGAAAGAAGCCCATGTGGTGAGGAAGCGAACGGTCCTGTCACCAGTCTTATGAGTGATCTCAGAAACAGATATGCCAGCCTCAGTCAGCTCTTCAGATGACTGTAGCCCAGACGAACAGCTTCACTGCAAGCTCACAAAGTACCCTGAGCCAAAGCCATCCAGCTAAACTGTCCCCAGGTTCCGGACTCTGAGAAACTTTGTGCGATAATAACAGTTGGGTGCTTTAAGCTGCAAAGTTCTGGGGTAATGTGCTACATAAATAAATAAATAAATGTATGTTTGTACATATACACACACAACCTAAACATTTATATGTGCATATGTATGAAAATTAAGAAAGACATGCAGCCTATTGTTTCTTCTGTTGGAGAAAATAGCATAATTGAACATGTTGAAAAGCTCCATTAAAAATTTAAGGTCTCCCAGGCAGTCATGTCAAGGTATCTTAGACTTTTTCTGTCAGGAAAATGTTTCTGCGCCAGGGCATGGTGGGAGAGGACAGGACGGAGGACACTAAACTGGGGTTTGTCTTCTGAGCTAGAGCCAAACGTCTCCTCTGAGCAGAAGAGGTGGCGTAAGTAACCGCAGAAAAAATGGGGGAGTTGCTAATTAACTGACATGAAATCTCAATTATGCAAGATGAATAAGTTGTAGAGATCCATTGAACAACATTATGCCTACAGTTGACAATACTGTATTGCACACTTAAAAATTTATTGAGGGTAGATCTTGTGTTAAATATACTTCCCACAATAAAATACAATTTTAAACAAATTTAAGGTCTTTAACCTCAGCTGCACTCTCAACACTCAGCATCCTACTCAACTTTAGTGATCTTCTCCATTCCCATCATAGTTGTTCTAAACCTTCATTACTCTATGTCAGTTTTCTACTACCCTTTAGGTCCTTTTACTTTCAGCATATTATCTCCTGCTTTACAGAGTAAAGTAGGACTATTAGCCATTACCCTCCTCAACCTTCTTGACTCCCAAATCCCTATTTTTTACCCATATTCTCTCCTTGGATTCTGAACTCATTACCACTGCCCTCCTTCCTTAATGGAGTAAGTAATATTCTATTACTATTCCAAAAACTAACACCTTTCACTTCTCTATATGCTTAGTACTGTGATGGCTCATACAGATGTATGTTTCCTCAAATACAAGGTAGTCTCTACAAGGGCAAGTTACAGTCTCATTTATTCATGTACTCCAGACAGCTGTTATTTGTTGAATTAGTTCAGGCTGTGGATTAAACTCTTACTGAAATAAAAGTAATCAGCACTGAAAAAGAATCAAGGAAAAAGGATCAAGGAAAGGAAAGGAAAGGAATCAAACAGTGCCCGAGGGGGAAAAACCTTCACAATCAATTGCTTGATCATTATCAGCTATGCTTATTACTGTCTTCAGTTTAAAACTATCTTTTCCTTCCAGCAACAAACCCAGTAAGTCTGAGGAAAAAGGCAATACATTATCCCCCAAAATGCTGAGGTCAGTTGGAAAAAAAAAAAGGCCCCCAAAAGAACTTGGCTTTTTTTTTTTTTTTTTTTGCGGTACGCGGGCCTCTCGCTGTTGTGGCCTCTCATGTGGGATCTTCCCGGACCAGGGCACGAACTCGTGTCCCCTGCAGCGGCAGGCAGACTCTCAACCACTGCGCCACCAGGGAAGCCCTTGGCTTCATTCTTAATTAGGCATGTTGATAATATAAAAAGTGGTAAATTAAAAAAATACCAACCTTTCTTCTGTGCACTCTGGTTTCTCTGTTCCATCAATCTCAATTTCTATCAGCTCCTCTGCTTCTCTTTTCGTCATGATTGAAGTATTTCAAAAGCTGACCCTACAAAAGTTAAAATGTAAGACATTCTGAAATTATCTGCATAAGCAGACACTGTATACAAGAAGACAAGACCCAATTCAAATAAAAGCGGAGGATAAGCAGAAGAGGAGGAAGTAATCTTCACGTATAAAAGAAAATCCACAAGTAATATTTATAAACTAGTTTTTGTCTAAATGGTGTTTATTAGCCTGACATGACATCATTATCATTCCCTTGGATTTACTGGGATGTTTTCAGCCCAATCTCAGTCAATAAATTAATTCAGGTTACTTCAAAATTAAGTGAAGGCATGTCAACTATATTCAGCAATTCAGTCTTAATTACAGATTCAAACCTGCAGCTTAAAAATCAACATGGAAATTCCCTGGCGGTCCAGTGGTTTGGACCCTGCGCTTCCACTGCAGAGGGCATGGGTTCCATCCCTGGTCAGGGAGCTAAGATCCCTCATGCTGCATGCCGTGGCCAAACAAAAAACAACATGGAGATGAACAATTTACAATCGTTCAGCTAAAAGCTGTACCTTATTAGCAGAGTTTATTGCAAACCATTATACTGACAGAATAATATAAATTAAAAGTTAATCCCAGCTTTGTGTTACAAATTACATTTCTTATAAATGCCAGTGCAATATTCTCAAACAGCAAAATAAAGTAACAAAATCATTATAGATATGTGCATTATTGCCCTGATTACACACTAGAATTTTTTTTTTTTTTTTTTTTTTTGGCTGCGTTGGATCTTTGTTGCTGAGCGCCGGCTTTCTCTAGTTGGGGGCTACTCTTCGTTGTGGTACACGGGCTTCTCATTGCGGTGGCTTCTCTTGTTGTGGAGCACGGGCTCTAGGCGCACAGCCTTCAGTAGTTGTGGCACATGGGCTCAGCAGTTGTGGCTTGCAGGCTCTAGAGCACAGGCTCAGTAGTTGTGGCGCACGGGCTCAGCTGCTCCACAGCATGTGGGATCTTCCTGGACCAGGGATCGAGGATCGAACCTGTGTCCCCTGCACTGGCAGGTGGATTCTTAACCACTATGCCACCAGGGAAGTCCCAACACTAGAATTTTTTATGATTGTTTTTCAGATGTGGTTTTATACATTTTAAACAAACCATTACTTCAGTTTTTAATTCTCTTGTGTAACATTATTACCTGCTACATTAAACTTCCATTGATTTTTGTACCATTGATACATTATGTGCCATTTTGTACCATTTGTACTCCTGATACTAAAACATTATAATTTAAAAAATGCTAAGTAATGCATAAAATAGCTGCATATATTGGTATTTCTTTATGGCCATTTCCAAGGTGTTAATGCTGTAAGTTTCAGGCTGTTAGGACCTCACTGTAGGTCAGTTAATCTGTCGCTGGACTCGATATATACTCTCAGTCCAGAATAGTTTTCTAAGTTTACTACCACATCTAAAAAAGTACTTCTAAGTGCCTTCGACTCTCTGACTTGCAAGGAATGGTCCTCTAAATTTGGTATTTTAATGTTTACAAAGGAGTCCATGCTCCCACTTTAAAGATCTGACAAAATGAAGAATTCAAATATTCATTCCTATTAATAATAACCATTATTTACTGAGTATCAGGCACCACATTCAAATGCTTTACACAGAACAATCTTATTTTGAGTTCACCCTCATAAGAAAACTATCCAGAGGTTAGTGAGGCTAAACTGCCTGTGGCTCCATAATGTCATGCTTTAGGTCTATCAACTGAAGAACATGCTCTATACTGCAAATATACACTAGAACAAGAGCCTCCACCATCTCTTACCTGGAATAGCCTCTTCCTAACACGTTTCCCTGTGTTGGTGCCCTTGCCCCACTGCAGTCTGTTCTCAGTTAATACAACTGCCAGTGTGATCCTTTTTAAAAGTCAAGTTACATCACAGCACTCCTTTGATACCAGTCACAGTAAAAAAAACTAAAGACTTCACAATGGCCAACAAGGTCCTACGTGATCTACTCCCCATCCCCATTCTACTACTGCTCTGACTCCCTCTCCCACACTGGCCTCCTTACTTGTCCTTGCATCTTTCTTCTTGTCCACAGCACTCATCCTCTAACATACTAATAATTTACTACATTTATCGTCTTTCTTTCTCTGTTGGATCATTGCCAGGGTGCAAAAACCAAAACTGTCCAAAAGTGACCCCAGGCCAGGTTTGCCTGGCCTACAGACTTCCCCTAGCTACTGGAGGTGGGAGGGGCTTCCTCAGGTCCCAACATCTCAAGGGACCAAGGTCTTTGTGGTAGGCAGAATAACAACCCAGAACCTGTGATTATGCTAAATCACATGGCCAAGGGGAATTAAGTTTACTAATAAACTGACCTTAAAATACAGAGATTATCCTGGCTTATCTAGGTGAGTCCAAGGAAATCACAAGGATCCTTAAGAGTGAAAGAGGGAATGTGAAGACATCCAGAGTGATTCAAAGTGAGAAGGACTTGACTGGCTATGACTGGCTTTGAAGATGAAAGAAAGGAGCCACAAACCAAGGAACGCAGGCAGCCTCTAAAACCTGGAAAAAGGAAACAGATTCTCCCCTAGAGCCTCCAGAAGAAGTGCAACTCTGCCAACATCTGATTTTAGCCCAGAAAGACCCATTTCAGACTTCTGACTTCAAGAAATGTATGATAATAAATTGTTTTCAAGCCACTAAGTTTGTAGTAATTTGTTACAGTAGCTGTGCGAAACTAACACAGTCTTCTTTCCCACTTTAAAAAAGGATTGTTAACTCTCCTCAGGTCCAAACATCTCCAAATGCTGGGGAGCTGGTTTTCTGACAACTTAGTCTATAAATCGCTGGCATCCAAATCTAGACTGCCTAGCACAAAAATGATCTAACTTTCCCCACATTATTAAGGTTGCTCTCACAGCTCCCCTACAATAAGAAAGCATAATAAGAGGGTGGGGCTCTCCACTGAAATAGATACACATCATGCACATCCAGCAGAATGCCTAGGCCCCAGCAGATTTTGGTTGGGATGATGAAAGAATGAAGGGCTTTTGTTTTCTTTTCTTGCTGACCTTGGCCTAGTAAGTCTTCCCTTTCCCCATAAAGCCTATTTCTTAACAGATACTATGTGTAAAACTGTGGAATTCATCCTGAGCACTAGAGCAAAACAGGAGGTGGTGACCCAATAGGAACTATCCTTGTAGGACAACACAAGCTCACCTGGGAAGGGGTATTTGTTCACAGATATACACAAAGAACTTTGAACTGCCTCTCCCTTTGTAGGCACTCTATTAAAATGTGTTGGATAAGTGAATGTTATAACAACTATTACACACTGTATAACTGACTCCAGAAGCCTAAAAGGCTTCAATGTGAAAGGTAAAACTATGAAGCTAATAGAAGAAAATGGTGGGAATTTTTTTGTGGTCTAATGATAGAAAAGGATTTATTTCTTAAATAAAATTTCAAAAACATAAACCATAAGGAAAAAAAAGACTGATAGATTTCCTTACATAAAAATTAAGAGTTATGTTTAACTGACAGGCTACAGAGTAGAAACAGATATTTCCAATATCCACACATGACAAGGGACTGATAATTGGAATACACAGTGAACTCCTGCAAGTTGATAACACCCCCCCCCCAAAAGTCAGGACAAATTAGAAAAGTCAGTAAAGCACAGAAAAATGAAACTCACATAAAGAGAAACCAAAATGGCTACAGACATGAATAAATGCTCACATTCAAATTATTCACTTTATACTGTGCATATATGGCAAAGATTAGAATGTTGAATACTGAAAAGAGTTAGCAGGGACATGGGGGCATAGAATATAGACAGGACTATTGATAGAGTATAGACAGGACTATTTTGGAGAAAAATCTAGCAGCACTTGCTCAAATAAAGTGCTTATACCTATGACCCAGCAATCTTGCCCTTACATAAGCATTCCAGAGACATTCTCACAATGATTGATAATAGGATGTTAAGGGCAGCTTTGCTGGAGATAGCTGAAAGCTGAAGCCAATATCCATGGTAAGAGAGTACTGCGGATACAAGAAAATGTGAAAGAAGTACACACTATGGAACTATAGTAGCCGTTAGAAACAATGAGATAATGTACACACACATACACACAAAAATCATAAAAACTGTACAAAAAAAGAAAAATAAGGTTTATAGCAGGACAGAACTTAAAAGGATCATTTATGTTGTATTTTCAGGGCCTACAAGGACATCCACTCCCATCTCCATAACCAACTTTAAAAAAAAGATTAGAAAACAAGTGAATTTTCTAGGAACTTTGGAAAAACAGAAAGCCTAAGAAGCAGTAACTGTAAGCAGATAGGGTAGGCGGTACCCAGAGAAGAAGGACCAGGCATGGCTTTCTTGACATAAGAGAAGCCATTTTTGGCCTAAGTCATTTGGGAATCTAAGCCTGGCCACAATGATTACCCTTGAACAGGTCTCAGTAATAATGCTCTTAAGGAGTAACAATAGCAAAGATAATAAATCAGTTATAAAGACTCCCAGTTCTGTTTCCATGATAAAGATTAGCCTGAAGCACTTCCTTAAGCTGTTTTTCAGAATTTAAACCCCCCTCTAGCACTCAACCACCAGATCAACTGTAATCTAAGGGATGATAATGTTGACCTTTTCTGACCCTTGTGACTTCAATCAACTAAAGCATGGATGCTGTCAACCTTTGCCCCAATTCTATGCTG
>NW_006793646.1:370866-372939 GCF_000442215.2 Lipotes vexillifer | reverse complement strand
CCTGCTGAAGCCCCTTCATAAATAGGCATGCACCACCCAAGACCCTTCATGAATATGCAAGTACCCTTAGCTTAAAAGGTCATCAATTTTGCTGTTCAGGATACCACTTTGAGAAGATCCTGGTATTCTCCTTGCTGCAAGTAGTAGACCCTTTCTTCTTCTGATCTTTGGCTTGGTTGTGTCTTTTGTCTTGCCACCCACCAAGAGATGAACCCAGTTTTCTGGTAACAACCAGAGGCTGAGAAATGGCCCTGAGGGCTTATCAGCAGGGACACCTTTGGTACCTCTGAGTATAAGCACTAAGACAGAGGAAATTTACCCTGTGATATTCCAAAAAAGTCACAGATCAGTCTCTAGAAGGTGCCAAATAAAGAAAAAAAAAAAAAAAAGAATCCAATATGCTTTTGGAAAAAATCATGCTACTTACAGTCCCTGAATTGATCTTCCTCTTTCTCAATTCTCTAAATTTAAGCTAAAGAAGCAATGGAGAGATTTGGGAAACTGTCCAAATCTTTGATATCACTGCTTGAGTGGGTCTTAGCTCTTTTTCTGGAAACAATTCCCCAGGATTCTATATCAATACGTAAAAAAATGGAGAAGAGAGCATTACTTTGAGCCCTTCCCCCTAGGAAAAGGTGCCCCTTGACACCCTGGTTTCTCCTAGATTAAATCTAACCTGGGTTCAGAACACTTCACAAAATGAATACAAACTAAATTTATATTTAACTAACAATTCCAGGAAAGGCTACTATTCTTTAAAATGCAGTTATGCTTATCATTCTCTTTTAGAGCCACAGATAAATCTGAGGATTATTCTTCACTGGAACACATTATTAGTTTACAGAGTTTAGGCCAATTTTTCCCAGTAAAGGACAATAAATAAATAAAGGATAATAAATAAATAAAGGATACATAAATACAAGTGCAATCTGGGAGTACCTACCAGATAACTGCACATTTTCTCAAGCTAAAAAATACTGTTAAATATCCTGAGTAAATTAAAAGACATTTTTGTTTTTTAAAGATAAAGTCAATAGCTAAGAAAAAGTAACACACATACATCTGTGTGGATACACATGGAGAAAGAAAGCAAGAGTGGAGAAAGGTTAACACTTGGTGACCCTGGGGGTGAAGGTGTTCCTTGTATAATTTCACTGTATAATTTTTCAATTTTCCTGTAAACTTGAAGTTTCATAAATAAAAGCTCGAGGAAGATTAAAGTCAACAGTTTTAATTTGGTATTCAGCCTCCACATGCTCTCATGACTTGCCTCAATGAAACACCTAGCTCATTATTTTCTTACTTCAAGACTATACACCCCTCATGGCATTGGTCCTGTAGACGCAATCCACGTAAAAACTGCTTAAGTCCACCTAGTGTCAGAATATGTTTAAAAATAAATAAGCTTGGAAAGCTTGGATCAAACCCTAAGAGAGAGAGATTATTATTCCCTTAAAGTAGTTCCGAACGAGTTGACCAGTTTCTTTTGATATTTAAGACAACAAAGTACCTAAGAACGTTATCACTGTCCAATTCTTCACTTTGCTTAAGTGGACCTTTCTAAAACTTTGCTCCTCTCACGACTCAGACCTACTGCGTGTATTTCTAAATCACTACTCGTCATCTTGCAGTGCAACATTAGGCGTTGTCCTCTCTGCCGTTAACCTAATCAAACTAGGGTTCCTAAATACAAACAGGCGCGGGCGTATCTTCCAGTCCACAAAAAACTAAAAAAGCTGACAAGCTACATTAACCCATCATTTTCCCCTTGCCTCACATTTCCTCGTTTTTAAAAGAAACCCAACGGACACCATATACATTAACAGATGGCTTTGATGCAACTGTAAGAATTCTAGAAAGACAACTGGATACGAAGTGAAAGCGAATCGCTGAGTTGGCAAGGAGGATGGTTTTGCATGTTCCTCTGAAATCCCCGGGGCGTCAGGATCAGATCCCGACCGCGGCGAATGCGGACCACGGCGGACAGTCGAGCAGGGGATAGTGAGGAAAGGGGGTGGCGAAGGGTGACACGAACGACCGGGGCCCCGAGGGCGCGCGGCTTAGCAGAGCCCC
>NW_006793646.1:369989-370856 GCF_000442215.2 Lipotes vexillifer | reverse complement strand
TCCGCTCCCCGCACAGCCTCCCCCGCCCCTCCCCACCCGGCTCCCTCAAGTCTCCACGAACGGAAATGGGAGTCACAGCGCCGGGGACCAGCGGAAACAAAACACAGAGGCGGCCGCGGGGGGGCCGCTGTGGGGGAGAAGGCCCCGGAACGAAGCCGGCCCGCGCGGACCCGCGCTCCCCTCCTCCCCAGCGGCCGCACTCACCCGCTCTGGATTCGGCCCCGTCGCCCCCGCCCGCAGTCCAGAGCCGGCTGAAAACCGCAGCGGCGCGGGCTCCACGTGCGGCGTCTCTCCCGGTAAGACCCGCAGCTCCAGCGACTCGAAGTGAGAGGCCCCTGGGCCCTTCCCGCGAAAACGGCGCAGAGAAACTCCAACCCCCCCTCCCGCCTCCCAGGCACCCCCGGGTCCGGGACTACAACTCCCAGCAGGTTGCGCGAAACGAACGCCCGAGGCAACGGAGGCTCACGAGGCACAAGGGAGCCCAACGCCCCAATCCGCTTTGTTTTACACTCTGTCACTTTGCCTGCACAGTCGTACACCTCAACCACCCCAAGGAAGAGGACGCTGACTCGGGGCGGTGGGGATTGAACTAGGGGAAAGGCCAGTCCAAGTGCGCATGCGTACATAACAAGGTTTCCGAGAGGGAAAAAGAGAGCAGGTCAACTTGGGAGAAGGAAAGATGGCGGAGGCGTCGCCAGGGGACCCGGAAGCACTTACCCTCCACTTCCTTCTCCTGTTTGGCTTCTGTCTCACCTAGAGCCGTCCGGTCGCCGACTGTCTCCGAGACGCTTCCTGTCCGGTGAGTGTCGACCGACTGAAACGGCGGCCCATAATGCACTGCGATGGCGGGTAGGTGGGGGGGGGGCG
>NW_006793646.1:356311-369766 GCF_000442215.2 Lipotes vexillifer | reverse complement strand
CCCCCGCCCCTCCCCACCCGGCTCCCTCAAGTCTCCACGAACGGAAATGGGAGTCACAGCGCCGGGGACCAGCGGAAACAAAACACAGAGGCGGCCGCGGGGGGGCCGCTGTGGGGGAGAAGGCCCCGGAACGAAGCCGGCCCGCGCGGACCCGCGCTCCCCTCCTCCCCAGCGGCCGCACTCACCCGCTCTGGATTCGGCCCCGTCGCCCCCGCCCGCAGTCCAGAGCCGGCTGAAAACCGCAGCGGCGCGGGCTCCACGTGCGGCGTCTCTCCCGGTAAGACCCGCAGCTCCAGCGACTCGAAGTGAGAGGCCCCTGGGCCCTTCCCGCGAAAACGGCGCAGAGAAACTCCAACCCCCCCTCCCGCCTCCCAGGCACCCCCGGGTCCGGGACTACAACTCCCAGCAGGTTGCGCGAAACGAACGCCCGAGGCAACGGAGGCTCACGAGGCACAAGGGAGCCCAACGCCCCAATCCGCTTTGTTTTACACTCTGTCACTTTGCCTGCACAGTCGTACACCTCAACCACCCCAAGGAAGAGGACGCTGACTCGGGGCGGTGGGGATTGAACTAGGGGAAAGGCCAGTCCAAGTGCGCATGCGTACATAACAAGGTTTCCGAGAGGGAAAAAGAGAGCAGGTCAACTTGGGAGAAGGAAAGATGGCGGAGGCGTCGCCAGGGGACCCGGAAGCACTTACCCTCCACTTCCTTCTCCTGTTTGGCTTCTGTCTCACCTAGAGCCGTCCGGTCGCCGACTGTCTCCGAGACGCTTCCTGTCCGGTGAGTGTCGACCGACTGAAACGGCGGCCCATAATGCACTGCGATGGCGGGTGTGGGGGGGGGGGGGCGGGCGGAGCCAAGGCCGGAAGTAAAACGGTGGCGGCGGCGGCGGTGGCTCTGGCAGCTCGGCACCGAGTGCAAGGTGACTGTGAGGGTAACTGGACTCACTTGGCCTCTAGGGACGAGCATTCTGGGTTTCTTCACGAGGTCTGGGATGCCTATCGCCTCTGCCCTTCTGAAAGAGCAGCCTGTATCCTGGACACCTTCACGGTCTGGTCCGGAGTCATTGCTGACCTCGGCGCCTGTAGGCCTTGAAGTTTGCGGTAGACTCAGTAGGTAGCCCTGATAATACCGCTCTCAGGGCCAGCCTGACGCTCAGGGTGGCGTGGGAGGCTGGGGGGCCGGCGCTTCGTGGACCCGCCGCCCGGCTGGGGCAGCCAAGGTCATGCCCGCGGGGCCTGTCTGCAGCCAGGCCTGCTCAGCCCTGGCGCGCGGGCGATTGTTCTGAACTACAGCTTTTAAAAGTAGAACGTAAGAGGGGAAAGGATAATAGTAATCTTAAAAGTTTGCAACTCACCTAAAAACGTTGGTGGTGCTAAAACTTGGTTAAGCAGCTTTGTTTTACATCACGGATTCCAGGAGGGAAAAAGAGCCGGTTAAGTCAGGCGAGTTGTGGATTGACTTCAGCAATGAATATGCGCCGAATTCGCAGCGAAAGGCTGGTCAGTCATCATTGTAAACGGGAGAACCGTGCTCCCTCTCAGCACAAGGCCGCCTCTTACGCTGTACCCTTTTCTTGCTGTTGCCTTCCCCAGTCTTTCTGAGTGTGTCAAATCCCTATCATAGGCTGGCGTGGCCCCTCATAGTACTCGAATAGAGAACTTAATCATAGTTGGTATTTTATACTTATTTGTGTAATAACATGTATCTTTCTCACTAGATGTTTAATCAGTGGGGAAAAAAACGAAACGGAATAAAGGAAAAGGAGCAAGTTTTGATAGTGAGATTATGTGTTCATTTTTTAGATAAGTTGAATTTGAGGGCCCGGTAGGACTTAGGAAAGGATGAGAGCTGTCGAATGTATAGGTTTGGAGTTCAGAAAAAGACCAAAATTAGAAGTGTGATTTGGGAATCATTCGTACTTAGATGATAGAAATAGAAAAAATGAAAATGGGTTTTACCCATGTTGCAGTAGGAGTAATGTGATCTTTGCAATGTTAGACTTAGAGCAAATTAACTGTGGGAATATGAATAATTTAAGCACTTTTCTTAAACATTTTCTTATCTGTAAAGGAGGGATAAGAACACCTTCCTCTGTTTCTTCACAGTATTGCCATAAGGGTACAAGGAGAGGATATGTCTAGAAGTACTTTGCAAAATACCTAGGGCTGAACAAGTGTTAGGTGACCACATTGCAGAGTGTTGTGTGTCTTTATGTTGCCAAAAGGGAAAATATACACTGAATTGCACAATTTGAAAAATATGTTTGTGTCTTGTCAAATTCTACTGTGTAACCTGGGATCAGGTACTTACCTAAGCCTCAGTTTCTGTGTAAAATGAGAATGCTATTAAGTGGCACCTTAAGGTCATTTGTTGTTTGTTTGGAGTCTCCCCCACCCCTTTTTTTCCTCTGATGAGGTATAAGAGTGATGTATGATGAAATCTTTAATTTCTTCAAATAGTTTTCTTTCATGCTGGCAGGTGAAGGATATTTGGTTGATTGTAGGATTTCTTTTGGTGGTTTTTATGTGCAATTTCAGGGCTTCTCAACCTTAGCACTATTGACATTTTCTACCAGATATTTCATTGTTGTGGGCAGGCTATTGTTATTATTGTTGTTGTTGTTATAGGATGTTTGGCAGCATCCTGGTTTTTATCCACTAGAGGCCAGTAACACTCTCCACTATCAAGACAACCAAAAATGTCTTCAAACATTGCCAGATATCTCCTGGGGGATACCGCCACCTGTATTTGAGAACTGCTGTGCTACTCCACTGTCCTCTAGCTTAGTGCTTTCCAACTCTCATTAGTAAAGGGCCATTTCCCCCTCAACCCTTGTGGATATTTTTGAAGAATACAGTAAAAATGAATTACTGGAAAAATTAGTAGATGAAAGACAAAACAATGAAGACACACAAAATATGAACTCTTTTTTGTATTATTAAATTCAACAGATATGAATTACTCTGTCAATTTGCTGTAAAAGTTTCTAAATGCTTATTGCCAATTTTGGTATTACTATAGACCAGTAAGGCAATACTACCACTGGTCCCCAGACCACACTTTGAGCTAGTATTATAATTTAATAGTAGTCCAGTGTCAGTGAGATGATGCTTATTGTTATTGTTGTTATTAGGTAATTTGGGGGGGGCATGGGAATCATGTTAGCATGTTGGGTTTTCACTTTAAGGTTCAGAAATTTTACCAGGCTGTATTGAGGTGTGAATCTTTATCATCATTCCAGAAGAGTTTGGTAAGCCCTTTCAGTTTAATCAGCCTTTCTTCATCTTGGGCAGTTTTTTCTAATTATTTATGGTCTCCTTATTTATTTCTTTTCTTTTGGAATTTCTGTTTGCATACTTTTTTTTTTTTTTGCATTTGATCTTTTCAGGGCACTAAATGAGGTCTCAACTGAGATCATCCTCTAATTTATACACTGTAATTTTTTAGTTAGATGACCATGTATTTTAGCTTCAGGAAGTCTGGGACTTAGAAGTCTTTAAGTCCTTATTTTAAAAGTTCAGACTTTCCTCTCCTTCACAAATTTTATTTCACTGATTAGATTGTACTGCTTGATTTTTCCTCTCTTGTTGGTGGGCTCCCTTAGACTAGTTGCTGTCTTCCTTGCTGGTTCTTTTGGACTTAGATTTGGTTTTTACAGTGTCCTTGAATGTCTAGAATCCTGCAGTTGTAACAAGCAGAGCAGTTTCTTTCCCTGTGAGCCCGGGAAGTAGAAACTGAGGCTCAGGCAACTGTCTCCAGTCTCCTTGCACAGCTCCCTTTTTGCCTTTTGAGGGAGTCAGGGAAACCTGGTACGTTAATTTGGGGATCAGTATTATTCTTTTTCTGCTGAGGGTGGGCAGCCAAGACTAATAAATTCACGGAGAAGAAAACATCATATCCCAGATTCTGAGCTTTCTTTCTGCGTCTGACCCTAATGGAGCCACACGCAGGCCTGAGTGGTTCCTAACTGCTGCTAGGTTCCAGGGCCTTTTGGTTAAGAAGCAAAAAACTTGCAGTGTGGGGTAGAGAGGGGAAGGGAGCTATGGTCAGGTGACTGTTCTTAGTGTTTTCTGAATTCTGGTATGATTTAAGTTCTGTAGCAATTAGTAGAATTAGATGCCCACTATAACATATTAACAGGTGTTTTACAATTATATCTATTTTAAAGTATCTTCACATTCTGGTGCTTGTTTCCAGTAACAGAATCACCATGATTCTTCAGAGGCTCTTCAGGTTGACCTCTGTCATTCAGTCTGCAGTCTCGGTCTCTTTGAGGAGGAACGTCGGTTTTACAGCAGTGGCATTTAATAAGGAACTTGATCCTGTCCAGAAACTCTTCGTGGACAAGATTAGAGAATATAGAACTAAGCGACAGTAAGTGGGTAGATAATCAACTATGGTGTACGTGTGAATATTCAAAGTATGTAAGTTTTGAGATGGTAATAAAAAATTACTTGGCGTTTGAAAGTGTCTAAGACCTTCACTGAGCTGATCTCTGTCATAAAGGTTCATTACCTGCTCCAAAGAAGATGAGAATCTTGATTTTTTTTTTTTAAGTCCCAAATTTTATCTTCCTTATATGGGTTCCAAGGGAGAATCCCATTAAATCTAGTGCCATTTTAGATATATCCCTACTATAATGTCATTTATTATAAACTAGAATCAATTCATACAAGTACTTGGGCTCTTAGAAATCATTTAGGAACCATATTTGAGAAAACTAAGCCCCTTAGACATTGATTAGCCTAAGGTCATAAAACTAATTGTGGGGAAAACATAATCAAAATATTCTCTCAATTCAGTGCCCTTTCTGTGACATCATGATTTGGGGGAAATGTATAGACACAACATTTTTTCTTTAATGCTATTTCCATATTTATATATTTCTGGGAATATCAAAAGACTCCTGCTTTATGGCATAAAGCAAGTCCAGGAGCAACATAATAATAGAACCACACAGTTTTGGAGATGAATGATGACCTTAGTCAGCATCAAGTTCAACACCCAAATCTTCAGAAAAGTGATACAGATCAATTCAGAGTTTTGTTTTATTTGGTTGTCTACCATGTGCAAAGCGCTGGACTGTTAACAGTGGTGGGCTACAAAGAAAGAAGCCACTTTGCATTTACACAATATTCTTTTTCTTTTTGCGGTTCGCGGGCCTCTCACTGTTGTGGCATCTCCCGTTGCGGTGCACAGGCTCCGGACGCGCAGGCTCAGCGGTCATGGCTCACGGGCCTAGCCGCTCCGCGGCATGTGGGATCTTCCCAGACCGGGGCATGAACCCGTGTCCCTTGCATTGGCAGGCGGACTCTCGACCACTGCGCCACTAGGGAAGCCCTACACAATATTTTTTAAGTCTGATGGGGTAGAAAGTTTCTAAGCAAGTAAATACAATATAAGTTTAAATAGGTTAGATGCTAAGAAACTCATAGGAAGAAATGCTCCTTTCTAGCTGGTGCATTTTGGAAGGCGGCTTGGAAGAGTGAATGTTTCTAAAAGCTTGTGGATCCCAGAGCTGGACAACAGTCATCAAAGTATCTGGTTGAAGGCTCTGTCTAGAACTGAACTGTATATCTCTGTAGCTATTAATCACATGTGACTATTCAAATTCTAATGAAGTGTAAATAAAAATTCAGTTCCTCAGTTGCCTTAGTCACATTTCTATTGCTCAATACCAGATATGGCTACTGGTTACCATATTAGATAGCACATACATAGAGCATTTCTCTTATCACAGAAGGTTCTATTGCACATGCTGATGTAGAAGAAAATTGGGTCCATAGCAAGAAACATCATTAACAAGTTCTTAAATTAGAGCTGGCTCAGTATTTTTTTGTGGAAATTCTGTAGCATAAATAAGATCCTATGCTTTTATGATAGGCATGGGTGAAAATATTAGCCTCGATAGAATTTTCACTTATAATTTTTTTTATTATATTCATTGATAAGTGGGCAGTAACATTATGACAAACAGAATTTGTGCAAACACTGCTGGTCCATGATGCTATATTTATCTTTCCAAAGCACAGCTCTAATTTTGTCATTTTATTGCTTAGCAAACAAAATACAAACTCCCAGGCTTAACATTCTCGGCCTCCTGTGATCTGGGTCCCGCTGGCTTTTCCATCTAGGCTGTGTAGTGTTCCCCACGTACAGCCAGTGCTTTACCACCTCCTCATCCTTGCTTTTTCAGTCTTAGAATGTCTCAAATTAAAATCTGACCCAAATGCATGGTTTGTCACAAATGCCACCTTTTTAAAATGAAATTTCCCTGTTCAGCTTAGCAAAAGTGATCCCTCAATTCAAATAGCTTTTTGTTAAACTGTGTCTTTATAGGTTATTACCTAACTCCCTTACAGCATAATTGTTTATAAACATGTTATTTTTTTCTTCTAAATGGCAAAACCTCTGGGGGTAGGAAGTAATTTGCTTCTTTGTTAGGCCCCTATTATAGAGACTTAAAGGTTTTGAATGCCGTCCAGTGGTGGTTGATTTAAATCATAGTGATAGTAGATAACTGAGTGCTCACTTGTGCCAGGCACTATGCTGAGTGGTACATATACACAATCTCTCTTTCTCTCAACGCCACCATCAGGTAAGACTTCGAGTTGTAGATGTAGAGGTTAGTTCACACGGTTTGCTCTAGTTCGCACAGTTACTAAATTGTAGAGCTGATGCTGAAACGGAAGCAGTCGTTCACCCCAGACCCCGCAGACTTGGCCATTATACCTTATTGCTGCTTAGACCCTGAGAGGTTGACTTTTAATAAGTATCCTTGATACTGACAGACCTTGAATGTTAGAGGTTTGTTTGAAGTTGCTTCATTTATGTGAAACCTCGTAATAGTTAAAATAATTTGAGCTGAAATTCAAGTGGAACTGCTTGTTATCTTTCAGAAAAGTCTGCTTTTCACTACATTTAGAAGATCTATGAAACTTAATTTTGTTTTTGTAAACTAATGCTTAAAATCTGTTTTCAACTTGGTCGTTTACACAACAGGACATCTGGAGGACCTGTTGATGTTGGCCCAGAGTATCAGCAAGAACTAGACAGGGAGCTTGTTAAGCTTAAGCAAATGTATGGTAAAGCGGACATGAATACGTTCCCTAACTTCACATTTGAAGGTAAGTCTTTTTAATCACAGATTCATTGTTGTGGGAGATCATTTTAAGTGGAGAATATTTATACTTACTGGGTTGTGTAGAGGATTAAATGACAATTACATGTGAATTTATTAGAACAGTGACATGTGCATGGGAAGCTTTGGGATAAATGCCATTGGAGTAGGAGATCACATAGCATAGAGGTTAAACCGCAGGGATCTAAAATCAAACTCCTGACAATATCACTTATGAGCTGTGTGATTTTGGATAGTTAATTGGTCCCTCTTTCTCATCTGACATTTGGGGAGAATTATGCTGTTTTCCTCATAATGATAGTTGTAGTTAAATGACATAGAGAGCCTGGCTCACTGTAAGTCCTGAATAAATCTTAAGCAGTTGTTATATTTCCATGTAGATGTTTCTTTAAAAAATCAGATTGATGAGTTAAATATTAAAACTTTGTAGAAGATGAACTTTGTTGCAGTATGGCTAAGGTTGAACCTTTTTTTCCTCTTAGATCCCAAGTTTGAAGTCGTCGAGAAACCACAGTCCTAAAGAAATAATGTAAAATTTATCTGGTAATTTGTCCTAGATTAATTGTATAACTGATCAGAAGTAACAGAATAAACATATATTTCACAACTGTCATATGTTCTTTTAATTCTGATTTCAAAATAAATTATTTGGTGGTGTTGGGTGTACACTTGAGTGTATTGAATTCTGTGTTTTTAGATCCTCCCATTTGGTTATATCAAAGCAGATGGAGACCTTGGATTAATTGGGTACTACTTGCCAGATTCTTCTGAGTGCAGGGGTGTCCTTTTTGTTGCGGAGACTTACTGCTGGAGGGGAGCCACCCTGACTTAAGGAATGTTTGCTGTGGAGAATGTTATACCCGTTCCCACAGTATGAAGAAATGGTTCATAAATCCTTTTTCATAGCTTTTTCAGGAAACTCAAGTGTGATTGTGAATATGTCCAGGAACATCCATTGTGTTTTAACTTCCATCTCCTCATATGTTAAATGCTTTTATTATCCCAGTAACTCAGGTCCCTCCTCTTCCCTTGCAGTGTAATGATCACAGTGTCTATTATGGGGCTATATGGATAGATCAGGGGGAGCTGGGAGCTGGGGAGGGGAGGGTTCTACAAAGGAATTTCCTTTAAAATATTAAGCTGTAGGGCTTCCCTGGTGGTGCAGTGGTTGAGAGTCCGCCTGCCGATGCAGGGGACGCGGGTTCGTGCCCCAGTTCGGGAAGATCCTACATGCTGCCGAGCGGCTGGGCCCGTGGGCCCTGGCCGCTGAGCCTGGGCGTCCGGAGCCTGTGCTCCGCAACGGGAGAGGCCACAACAGTGAGAGGCCTGCGTACCGCAAAAAAATATATATATTAAGCTCTATGGTGGTGTTTGCCCAGCTGATGGAAGGTCCAGCAGATACGATGTGCCAGAGAAGTGGCAGAGCAAGCACATCAAAATTTCAGAGAGTAGATGGTTTTATTTTTAATTATTCTTTTTTAAAACAGGAAAAGCAGTTGTGCCTTTTCTATCTGACAATCTCTGACTTATGTCAGTAAATACCTGTCTTTAGTAAAGCTTTAAGAGATTTTCTTCAAAAATGTGAAGTCAAAAATACAGCCTTTCTTATGAGGTTAGCTCACTTCAAAAGAGAAATAGATTTTTACTATGGCATGCCATACTAGCTGAAGTCTCAACCTGGTGACGAATACCTTTTTCAAAAGATCCATAAATATTTCCTAATGGTATAGGTGTGATTAGTAAGATATGAAGAGATGGAATTGGGGAGGGTAAAGTAGTGGGAAGAAACTGCCCAGTTTTCTTCAAATGAAGCTAAGCAATGATGGGTCAGTTGGACTACTTTTAAATAGTTGTAGACATTGAAACAGAATTTGATGTTTCATTATGGCACCATTAAAGGTAACCAAGGAAGCCTCATTGATCAATTATTCCTTTGTCTATCCTCCCCTCCCCTGAAGTGGCTCTACTCCACCCTCCTGTGGCAAGCAAGCAGCCTGGGGTCAACAGGGACCCTGCCAGTCTAGGTGGAGATGGGCTGACCCTTTCCGTTCATGTTTCCCTCCCCAATTCAGAGTTTAGTTGAATTTTACCTTTTATAATCTCACACCTATTATCTTCATAAATTTTTTTTGTCAGTCTCACAACTACTTGGAGTTTGCTTGAACATCCCAATCTCTTCATTATGTAAACAGAAGGACTCTATTTGTGGCTTTCTGCAAGAATACTGTGTTAAGCATCCTACTCATGCCCTACATCTTAGGGCTATGCATTTAGCTAAATTTTGACCAGAGAAGTGCTCTTGTTTTTTCCAACTGAATGCTGTAGTGCTGCTTTGAGTCATGGATGTTAACCATTGCCCCATCTTCCTCATAGCCCCTTCAACTTTCTGGTAAGGCTGCCCCAAATTTGCAAACTCCAGCCTTTATCTGTTACTTCAGCCTGCAAGAAAGTGGTCCTGCACTTATCATTTGGGACCACCTTATATGTTATTACAAATGACCTCAACCTTCTAGGCTTTTAGCTGTTTAAAATGGCATTTTTCTCCCTTGCCTGGTGGTGTGGGCTGAATCGTGTTCCCCTAAAACTCGTATGTTGAAGCCCTAACTCTCAGAACCTCCCAATGTGATTGTATTTGGGGATTGGGACCCTTAAAGGGGATTAAGTTAAAATGAGGTTGTTAGGGTGGGCTTGAATCCAGTCTGACAGGTGTCCTTATAAGGAGACTGGTGTTCTTATAAGGGCATATTTGAGTTGAGGAAAGGTACAGGAACTGGATATGGACATGTGCCTGCCTGTTACGTGTCTAGTACTCCCTTTAATAATAATAGCAATAACCAAAGAGGGCTTCCGTTCTAGGCGATTTTTACTCAAATCCATTTAGTGTAGAATTTTGTTTCTGATTGTTGCTACCCTTGGTGTGGCAGGCCTATAAATGCTTAACTCTGGTTAGATTCTTAATGTATGAGTTCTTGGAAGGCTCTGAGGGCTAGAAAGTTTCCTCATTATGCAGATTACCTTAAATGGGAGGTCTGACCCATCTCTTCCAAACTCCCCTCAGCTCCCACCTCAATGGTCCAGTTCACAGACTCTTATTTCAGATGTTTGCTCTCAGACACTGGCAAGAAGGCTCAAGGCCAGCTACTTTCAGATGCCTACTTGACCACAGGAAACACACATCCTTGCCCTGAGACACAATGGGAAGATAGGTGCTTCACCATTTCCCCTGCTCTCTACTTTGATATCTTTTTCCAACTCTCTTTTCACTCTACTCAAATAGCTCTTTGCTTCTTGGCATGTGCCTTCAATTGTTGCAGGTGATTCTCTTTAAAATTCTCTTTACTTGCCTTGGGGGTGAGTTGGGAAATAGAACTCACAACTTTGACAAACTCACACGACTTGGACAATTCATTCTCTGTCTCTCTCCATTGCTCCCCACCCCCAATCCATCCCTACACACTTCAGTTTATGGATTTTGTGTGGTGGGGTAAAGGGGAGAGGACCAGGGTGATAATTTCAGGGTAGCACAACTGTCTCTTCATGAACATCAAAGCAGGTATTTATACCCAAATTAGTTATGGGTTTCTTTAGAAAGTGAGGTACTTGTCAGCCTTCAGGCAACAGGAAAAATCCCAGTCGACATTCTGTTACATGAATATGTCTTTACGTATAAAACTTTTTCTAATTCTTTTTGCTGTATGTTATCCTAAAATTTAGAAAACTAAGTTTCTTTACCTACAAAAACTTCAGTATAATTCATGGTAGTTAAACATTTGGAAGGAAAGGAAGCTTGAGAATGAAAAGTTAAATGGCAGGGGGCAACTTTAGGAATCTAACTACAGGTCGTAAAAAAGTCTCAATTTTTACACCGTCTTTAAGAAGCACTTTTGTGTAGCACATTCAGCGTTGAAAACAGATCATAAAATGGAGCTTTAAAACCATCTGCCCTCAGTCTTAAAGAAGTTAAACAAGTCCTTTGTTGACACACTATTCATTTGTTTTGAGAACACTTTCTTAGTAAAAAGTATAAAGACATACTCTAGTATGTCTTACTTTAAAGTAGAAAAATATTTTAAGATCTTTTAAAGAACTGTGTGGAAATAGATGCCTAATAACTAATAGAAGTAGAATAAAAGTCATGTCTGTCCAGCCTTAATTCATGGAGCATTAATTTGTGTGACTGCATAACAAATGAACTGGATTATAATAACACTGCAAAATACAGTATTAATATTCTAAATCTATGGAGAAATTTTATCAATAAATACTCTTTAAATTGACCTTTCACAAGTGCTCTTTTGATCTTAAAAAATTCATTTATACTTACTGGATACTGACTACACATTAGATACAGTTAAATACTTTGGGGCTTATAAATATGTATGTAAAACGTGGCTCTTTTCTCAAAGTGCGTCTATTAATAGATTGGTGGTGATGCCAGAGATGTACATACATAACTGTATTAAGAAATATAAAACCAACAAGTGCCATAAGAAAAACAAGTGCTATGGAAATTCAGAGAAGGAGGAAACTTCTTCCAGAAGGGAGAAGAGGGAAGGCTGCATAGAGAAGGTGGAATTTGAAAGATGTCCTGAAGAGTAACTAGAATCTACATATCTTGTGATTAGGAGAATCAGCTTTCCAGGTAAAGGAGGAGAAAAAAAGGGTCGTTGAGATACAATGACCTTAGTTCAGTTTGAACATGTGGCTGAACAGGTAGGTGTGACAATATGACACTGTGTGTACGTGGGGGGAGGCCCTGAATTTCAGGCTGAAATGTTTAGACCTTGGTGAGAGACTATGTAGAGGAAAAGAGTGAAAGGTTTTTAGCAAGGGGATGGGAGAAAAGGGAGAAGGGAGTTCGCTGTTCAAGAGAGTAATCTGGCAGTAACTGTTAGACTGATGGGGTATGTGAGGGGGAGACTAGAGGGCAAAGGAGCCTTCAGGACGGGAGAGGTTTAAAGTGCTACCAAGTGTATATATGTCCATGCCATGCTCTCACTTTGTCCCAGTTTACCCTTCCTCCTCCCTATATCCTCAAGTCCATTCTCTAGTAGGTTTGTGTCTTTATTCCCGTCTTACCCCTAGGTTATTCATGACTTTTTTTTTTTTCCTTAGATTCCATATATATGTGTTAGCATACAGTATTTTTCTCTTTCTGACTTACTTCACTCTGTATGACAGACTCTAGGTCCATCCACCTCACTACAAATAACTCAATTTCGTTTCTTTTTATGGCTGAGTAATATTCCATTGTATATATGTGTCACATCTTCTTTATACATTCATCTGTTGATGGACACTTAGGTTGCTTCCATGTCCTGGCTATTGTAAATAGAGCTGCAATGAACATTGTGGTACGTGACTCTTTGAATTATGGTTTTCTCAGGGTATATGCCCAGTAGTGGGATTACCTAATGTAAAATAGATAGCTAGTGGGAAGTAGCCTCATAGCACAGGGAGATCAGCTCCGTGGTTTGTGACCACCTCGAGGGGTGGCATAGGGAGGGTGGTGGGGAGGGAGACGCAAGAGGGAAGTGATATGGGAACATATGTATATGTATAACTGATTCACTTTGTTATAAGCAGAAACTAACACCACTGTAAAGCAATTATACTCCAATAAAGATGTTAAAAAAAAAGAAACTAAAAAGTAAAACTAACAAAAACATTTGTTATTATATATATTAAAAAAATGCTACTAGGAGACGGGGTACTTGAGGGAGGAAGGTAGCAGAAGACAAAAGGTGTGAGATAGTAGCTGGTGATAAAAAGTAGTGACAATCGTGCCAATGAATGATGGAGTCTGTGAATAAATGGGAGGTTGAAAATGGAGATAGGGAGGGTGGTAGTGGTAGAGAATATAATTTAAATGGTGGTTAAATTTAAATCGTGGTTAGCGTCAATCTTGAAAAAAATAAGATTAAAGACTTGGGTATCTGTGGCAAGGGGATGAAATGACCCACCATGGCATTTACCTGGGGTAGGGGCAAAGGGAAGGCAGAAAGCATCACAGGCTGTGAGACTAGGCAGGGTGAAGGGAAGCTGTCCTAGGAGAGAAGAATTTGAGAATTTAAAAGGAAGGACTGTTGGGGGCAGAGAAAAAACATCTTGTGTAAAACATCCTGCATCGGATAGACCTGGGTCACATAGACACTGCCTCTTCACTTGTCAGCTTTGTAAACTTGGCAGTCACTGGCTCAGTTCATCTCAGTTTCCTCATCTGTAAAATGACGACATTGCCCTCTTTATACGATCGTTGAGGTGAATTTGAGATTTTTTTTTTTGCGGTACGCGTTTTTTTTTTTTTTTTT
>NW_006793646.1:318027-356225 GCF_000442215.2 Lipotes vexillifer | reverse complement strand
CTCTCCCGTTGCGGAGCACAGGCTCCGGACGCGCAGGCTCAGCGGCCGTGGCTCACGGGCCCAGCCGCTCCGCGGCATGTGGGATCCTCCCGGACCGGGGCACGAACCCGTGTCCCCTGCATGGGCAGGCGGACTCTCAACCACTGCGCCACCAGGGAAGCCCGAATTTGAGATTTTATACAGCCTCAACTCCATCCACCCCCCACTTCCATGACATATATAAAGTGTTCAATAAATAGTTGTGACATTTTACTTTCAGAGCATTTTTTCAGCATTGGAAAGGTTGGCAGGCACCCAGACTGAGAGATGAGATTCTCATCTTAGGCAGCTAAAGCGTTAGCCTTGTAGCTACAGACAGTAAGAGAGACTAGTTTCCTGGGTTTCATTGAATAACAATAGATGAATGACTCTTCCCCTGCACCATTAAATGGGACTAAAAAATTGAACACGTTCAGCTATTTATATTAATGTAGACTTTAATCAGACAAAACCACCTGTGAGATGAAGTTTTTTTCAAGGCTGTATTGAAAAACAGTTGTTCCAGATTTAGTTAGGTTAAACCCCCAAGTAAAAATAAATTAAATCTAGTTACAATGATAATAATTAAAACAAAACTTGCTATTAAATATACTAACGCCCTAACCTTTATAAAACACAATTTTACTTCACGAAAACAAAATCAAAATGCTCTAAGAATTATAATGATAGTTTTTTTTTTATTTTATTTTCATGCTTCATCACCAAGAGTTGGGAAACTATGCATGTGGACCAGATCCTGTCTGTGCCTGCTGTTTTAAGAACACAAACATGACCATTTTAAAAGTATTGTCTGTGGCTGCTTTCATGCTACAATACAATGACATGAAAAATGGCAGAGTTGAGTACCGTATAGGCAGTTATGGCAGGGACCATATGGCCTACATGTCTTAAACTATCTACTACCTGGCCCTTTACGGAAACTGTTGAAGGAGGTCTGGTGAGAATCACTGAATGTCACAGACAGGTGGGGGCAGTGTGACAATAGGCATCTTCCCAGTGACCTGGTGTCCAGGCACATATTCGGCACTTGATGAGTACTTAATCCAACTGTCTGTCTCGTGAATCCTGGCGATTTGCTCTGCCTATTGGGCAAAAAGAGTGGACTCCTTTAAAAGCAGTTTAACCATGTTCAAAGTTGTCAAAGGTAGTGAGGGACCTTTTCGTCTAGATTTGCCTGGAGCTGGAAATGCCCTATAGCCATATTGTCTTTTCAATATGAAACGAATAATCAAAATAAGTTCTGGATGATTATGCTTTTAACACAGTCTAATTACTCTCCCTATTACATGGATCATTGGAATTTTCACTTTGTAACACTAGCTGGAGGTCTTTGTGATCTATCAGTTTAGAAACCAGATGATCGGACCCATTTTTCATTTCATTTCTCCTGTGTTTTCTGTGTATCAAGCATAGCACCAGGTGCCAGGAGCCACACTGAGCCGTTTCATCTCATTTTACTTGTCAGGCAACCTGTCCTTCCCCTCCATATCCCTGACTTTGCCATAAGCAGGGTTGGAAAACCACTGGCTGTAACAGCAAGGGACTCGGCCCAATGCAAAATTTCACTGCACGAATTTTAGAGACAGAGAGATGTGAAGTCACCATCACGCAGGGACAAGTATCTGTAGGGTTATGTGTGTTGGTTCCAATGGCGAGTTCTGATGTCAAAGTCACTGATCCTCCTCAAAGGGGTCTTAGGGGAAGGAAATAGCAACAAGCAGCTCTGGGGGTGAAATAAGACACTTGGGTTTGCGTTTAACTCTCAGACTGATGTTTAATGAAGAAATCAACGACACACACCAGGTGAGTGAGCTCTGGTCATTAGGTATTTTTCTTCATGTTGATTTTGGTTCTCAGACATGAAAGTAAACAAAAAGTGCAAATCCTTGGGTATAAGACCCTTCCTGCCACTTCCCTTCTGTGAATATATTAGTGATAAATGAGCAACAGAATAAGGATTGTATTAGGGGGAAAAGGAGGATTCTGGTAGAAATGAGACCAGAGGTTCCTTTTGCATCTGTCAGAATATTTTCTGAACCCTCTAAATCAGACTCTTGCACAGAGGGTTCATACAGCTTATATTTTCACACTCTGTGGATTAATTTCACAACCAGTATGATATATTTTTAGTAACTTACTCTAGAAGTTACGATATTTAACATTTCACAAGCCCCAGAATATTACAAAGTATTTTGACTCCTTTAACTTTGGCCAGACACAAGAAGCCAGATTTTAGCTGCTGACAAAACTATTTGTGTAAAATAAAAATTTCAAGTGATGTAGCAGTCATAAAGATTATAATGAAACACCAATTTCACCTCCTCATGTACCTCTTTGCAAATGTAAGACAAAGCAGAGTTTTATAATCTTTTAATAGTGCAACAACTGTGGTTTTGGTGCATCGCAAAGGTGGAATTCTTTTAAATTATAAAGGATTTTGTGTGCTTGAAATCCTAGGAGAAGAAAGAAAAACCAAGTTTAAATATGATATATTACTTAACATTTAAAGAAATATAGAAATCTTATGAATACAAAGATACATCCACTATGAGAATCTTGCAGGTACAAACCAGCGTATATTTAATTAAATCTATTTTATGGGGAACTAAATAATTAAATACCAGGAGACAAATCCTTGAATCTTTGCCTAAAGAGCAAAGAAGTAGGAGTGGGAATTAGAACAGGAGAAGCCCTGTTTGCTGGGGGGATGCTACTGGCATCTAGCAGGTAGAGGTCAGGTGGTCCTAAGCATCCTAAAACGTACAGGACATCGAAGTGTGAAATTATAAAATGTGAAATTATAAAAAAATGCGTTATATAAGCCTTAGAAGAAATTGTCATTTCTTATATAAATTGTTATATAAGAATTAGAAGAACATGTCAGTCGTGCCAATGTTGAGAAACCCTGCTCTGGGGCAGAATTCAGACACTCTTGCTCTTGGCTGATGAGGGCAACGGAGCGGAAGACAAAGAAAAAGAGCAAAGCTTTTGTTCTTCCGACTCAGCCACAAAGTGTCTCTTCCTGTTTGGTCAGGTGAGATTATTTTACTCCGCACTCAAGGAGTATTTTCTACAAATTATAGGAGCAAATATAGAGTTAACATGTTGCTTGTCTGCTAATTAAGGAACAATATGCTTTGGTATTGTAAACCACAAAATAAAGTGATTTCCATGACAGATTGTGGAGTAGACAATTTTTAAAATTTTTGGCGGAAAAAAAGTCTGTGGAACAGTATGTAGGTCTTAAAGGTTAGTGTCTATCAGAGTCACTTAAGTGTTTAAAATACACGCCCCACCCAAGCTCTACTGAAAGGAAATCTAAGCAAATCCCGGCCACAGAGTACTAAGGAATTCAGGGACGTAGCGCTCCATTTCTCAAGAAAGGGCTTAGACTTCTAAAAACATCGGGAACCTCCCTTCCCTCACTGTATTGCTGAAAAATAGTCCGGAAGGCTGAATGACCATCCAAAGAGCTACAAAATCTGAGCAATGATGGTATTTACTGCTTCAATGTAGTGCTTACAAATGCAAAAG
This sequence comes from Lipotes vexillifer, assembly GCF_000442215.2. Taxonomy (NCBI): domain Eukaryota; kingdom Metazoa; phylum Chordata; class Mammalia; order Artiodactyla; family Lipotidae; genus Lipotes; species Lipotes vexillifer. The sequence goes on along the minus strand of NW_006793646.1, from coordinate 352,652 downwards.
TACACAAGGGTCCAAGCATTTAAATTATGTTCCCTTAACCATCTGAATTAGGTAATTCTTGCATCTTTTCAAGGATTTCTGAAATGTTCCTTTCTGCAAAAGCAGAGGATATTCCATATCCCTTAAATTTCCAAGTGCTTTGAATAACCACAGGAGAGTCCTGGAACCACAGATCTTCTGGAAGTGATCGGCTTGGTCAAGCTGACAAGAATCAAGGTACCTGGTTCCCAGCTTGGCCATTGTAATACTGTGAGAATGTGTGTCCTAATTTCTTCATCTATAAAATGGAGCCGATAATGCCAGATCTAATGATACTAAGGAGGCCGACTAATAATAGAAAACACAATTAGAGAAAATAATGGGATGGTAAAGCCCCACTGCTCTACAAATGCTGCCTTCCCAGACAGGGGATGGGAGCTAACATTTATTTAGCTCCTAATGACCAGCGGTAGACACTAGTACAACGTATATTAAAAGTGAAATATGCTTTAAAAATACTCACATTTTCACTCATTGAAGTGGCTTTAGATGCAGAACTACTCTTCCTGTTTGTGGAACATAAAAGACAGCATTTACTATATTATTGCTTCCAATTCTAAAACATATATCCTCTTTTAGTTAATGTTACTTCCACACATTTTCTCAACAGGAAGATGAACATTTATCTTAGTAAAAAAGGTACAAAAGCCCCCAGAAATCCTAACTGAATTTCTTATATTTATAGACAATATCCATAGAGAAAACCACGCAACAAAATATATGTGTGAAGCCCTGTGCGTCTACTTGTAGCCTAGGGCTAGATACTAACGACTTTTGCAGAATATGCAAACCAGAGACTTACTAACTTTTAACTCAACTCATTGACATTTACTATTTTGAAAGTTTAATCATTATAATCTCAAATTTCATTTTTTCCATGGAAATAAAGTTTTATGTGGTGACTACGGTTCCAGTTACCTGTTATGGGCTGAACTGTGTCCCCACCAAACATTCACAGGTTCAAGTCCCAACCTCCCAGTATCTCAGAATGTGACCGTATTTAGAGACAGGGTCTTTAAAGAGGTAATTAAATTAAAATGCAGTAATTAGGGTGGGTTCTAATCCAATATGACTGATATCCTTATAAGAACAGGAAATTCAGACATAAACAGGGATGTTTAAACGTAAGATCGTGCGAAGACAGGGAGAACATCACCTTTAAGTCAAAGAAAGAGGCCTGGACTTCTAGCCTCCAGAACTATGAGAAAATAAATTTCTGTTGTTTAAGCCACCAGTTGATGGCACTTTTAAGGCAGCCCTAGCAGACTAATACAACATCCAATTCATCGTCCAACAAATTTTGAGGAGCATGGATTTGACAAACGGAAGATGTGTCTAGGAATAAAGATATTGCCTCCCTGGGTTAATAGAGACAGTAATAGGGACTGAATGAAAGAATAACAACCTCCCTCACCCTAGCATTGCCAGCCTTTCTCCATATATAAGATGATGTCTCTCCTCTGTTCATAACCCTCCCTCCAATCACTTTCCATTTTACTCAATAAAAGTGGGAATCCTCACAATTGCCTGGAGTGCGATGGGGGATTGGCCATACCGCCATCAGGCTACCCCGCTTTTCAGAACTCACTCCTGACCTGGCTACTGCTAGTCCTGTTAACTTGGACCTCATCCTGGACTTGCACTGGGATATTATGAGGCTCAGAGACCATCATTGAGGAGCAAGTCTAGGAACAGGAAATCAATGGCATCTTCTTGGTCTTCAGAAGACTTAGGAGATGACAAAGTCTCCAAAGCATGGCAACTGAGAGTAGAGGGGAACGCCCACAGAGTCGAGGTTGGGTCTGCCATTTCCATACATACAAGGACAGGCGCAAATCAACTGCAAATACACTGGAGACTCCGGTGATCTCATCCAGATCTCATGTACCAATGACTCCTAAATTTCTAACTCTAGTTAAGATGTTTCCCCAAACTCCAGATTCATATATTCAGTTACTCACTAATATCTCTACTTGGCAGTATAATAGACATCTCAAATATTAAAATTTCAAAGCACTCCAGACAGACCTCTCTACCTACCTCCACCACCACTCTCAAACATGCTCCTCCTGAAACCTTTCACACTTCAGTAAGTGGTAACTTCATCTTTCCCAGAGCCTTGGAGCCATCTTTGATTTCTCTCTTCTTCTCACAGCCCACATCCAATCAACCAGCAAACTGTTCAAAATATATCCGGAATCCTATCACTTCTCAACATTTCTGACACCATCACTTTGGGACCAGCCGCCATTTTCTCTTGTCTAGATTAGTTAGTAGTTTCCTAACTGTTCTCCCCGCTTCCTCCACCCTCTGTCACCTTACAGTTTATTCTCAACAGAGCAGTCAGCATGAGCTTCTAAGAATTAAATGAGATGCTACCCCTCTGTTCAAGGACCTCCAATGATGTCCCATCTTACTCAGAACCAAAGCCAAACTCCTCACAACTGCCTGGAACAGACTCCATATAATCTGGCCCCCACTACACTACTTGTGTTCACTCAACTCCTCCCTGCATTGTTCTCACTCTGTTCCAACCGCACTGGTCCCCTTGTTGTTCCTCAGCTACTCCAGGCACGCCTAGCTTGAGATCTTTCCCTTTGTTCTCTCCCCTCTGCTTATCTGCATATCTCACTCCCTTAGCTCCTTCAGGCCTTTCTCAGATGTCCCCTCATCAGTGAGGCCCTCTCTAACCACCTATTTACAAGGGCAATCTCCACTCCTCCCCTGTGCATTCTCTGTTCTCTTGCCTGCTTTATCTTTCTCCGTAATACTTACCACAATCTGACATACTGTTGCGCTCATGTCATTGTTTACTTTCTGCCTTACTCTACTCTACTAGAATGCAAGCTCCATGGGGCAGAGGGGTTTTTTGGTCTATTTTATTCACTGCTCTGTTATCAGTCCCTAGGACAGGGTTGGACATACATTTGGTATTCAATGAAATGTAAAAATGACTGTTAGGGAAAAATTTATTTGAACATTTAAAAAAAAGTTTTTCAAGTAGTACTACGGAAATGCCTACAAAGTCAAATTAGTGACTATATTTCTTCTCTAGGTAACTAAACATCGTTGACAAGTTGGCATGAAGCATGAGGTGGGATGTGTTCCTTGATGAATTTGAGTCACAGGTGGCCCATAGAATTAAACCCACACAAACAACCCAACTTCCCACTTTTGACTTTAAACAGATGATGAACAAAAAAGTAGTTGATATGGGGGAAGGCATGCATTAAGAAAGTATACTTACTGGAAGGAGGTTTCTTCTACAAAAGAACAAGTATATATCATTAATGCAAGAATTAATAGGGTATGATACAGATTCATATAAAAATGACTTTGAGCTTAATTCCTTTTTCTCAGTTTTGATTCTCACTTGCTGACATTGTATACCTCCTAAATCAAACGTTGGCAAACTTTTTCTGTAAAGGTCCACATGAAAAATATTTTAGGCTTTGTGGGCAAAGAGGTAAAATCGAGGATATTAAGTAAGTACTTACATAACAAAAGAGAAAACAAATTTTCAAAACTTTTTTATCAATGAATTAAAAATATAATAATAATAATGAAAGTCATGTAATACAGGTCTACTAATTAGAAGAATGGAATTCTTTGGAGGGATAACATTTCTCTTATTTGGGGGTTCAACGTTAGGGTTCCCTATTATCAAATAGACTGCAATGTTTTTATGTAACGACCATTCTTAGCTCGTGGGCCATAGAAAATCAAGTGGCAGACCATATTTGGTCCATGGGTCATAGTTTGCCAACCCCTGTCTGAAATGCAAGTTCAAGAAAATGGTTCTCTTAGATAGATTTTCTGCTAGATGAAAACGGGAGTAACATTCTTAGCTAATGAACTAATAATATTCACGTAAAATCTTTAATTAATTCAGCATTTTAAGAAAAACGGTTTACCAAGCCTTTAATAAAAACACTCGGACAGGTATTCTTTGCAGGTAGAGAGAAAAGACAAGAATTTTCAATGAGCAACCTTATCTGTCTGTACTTCCACTGTTGACCAGCAGGGGGACTCAGCCGGATTACATTACACTGGACTGGATAGGAGCACCACACAACAGCTACTATTAATTCACAGAGCAGTTATTCTTAATTATAGGGAATATCCTTGAAACCACATTCATGGAAACATTTACAATACCTATTTATAGGTATTATTAGAAACCCCCTTTAAATTTAAGTTTTATTTTGGTATGATATCTTTTAAACCTAAATTTCAGAATTAACGTTCACTATAAAAACAGCAGGTCTAAAATTTGTTCATGCTATAAATTTATTATCCTTAAAAATTCTACTTTATACACTATTTTTAGTGGACTTGATGGAGTTGTGCAACTTTGAAGGTCTCAGATAATTTTAAAGACTGGGAGTAAAGAAACACATTAAGAGAATAAAACATTTAAAAATCTCATCCATTTACATCAAACCTATTGTATCACCAAACGGGAGTTCCAACAGACCTAAACTTGAAGAATTAAAAATCTCAGAAGCAACTATAATACAATAGGTTTTTAGTTTTTAATTGAACAATTGTCTTCTAAATACAGTTGTGCTAAATTTGACATTCAACATTCCACTGTTCTATACTGATAAAACATTTCACAGATTTATTCCAATGAAATTTCTTATCATAAAGCTAGAAATTAATTTTCATCTTGGGATATACGATCCCTTACTTAAAATAAGAGGATCTTAAATACATGTACACGTACTATAAATATCCATCCACATTGCACATCTCTCAGTATCGCTGTGCTATGCCCCTCCCCGGTGCCTCTCACATACTCTGTGATGATTCCTGGAATGTTGCGATGAGACACCTCTGCCTTTCCTCCCTATATTCGCCGGGGTGCTTCATGACTCACCTTCATGTCATCTTGGACATTTTCTACTGAAGGAAAATTAATGAAAATATTCTCCAGAGTCTGTTAGAACATCTTAGGAGAAACAGTGTCTCAGAAGAAAACTCTATATCCACGGGAAGTTGTCTGGCAAAGACTGAAATTCACTTACTTGAAAAGTAGCCTTTCCTCTGAGCATAGAACACGCCAAGGCCACAGACAGAAATCACTAAGGCCACAACTACTACAGCTGCTATGATGCCACTTATGTTGAGATCATCTGGAATGCAAAATAAACCATGCATGAATTCATGTCAAAAAGATGGACTGATGTAGTCATTAAATCGAAAAAGCTCAAAAAACTCCCCTCGGACTTCCCTGGTGGCACAGTGGTTAAGAATCCGCCTACCAATGCAGGGGACACAGGTTCGAGCCCTGGTCCGGGAAGATCCCACATGCCACGGAGCAACTAAGCCCATGCGCCACAACTACTGAGCCCACGTGCCACAACTACTGAAGCCCGCGTGCCTAGAGCCCGTGCTCCACAACAAGAGAAGCCACCGCAATGAGAAGCCTGCACACTGCATTGAAGAGTAGCTTCTGCTCGCCCCAACTAGAGAAAGCCCGCGCGCAGCAACGAAGACCCAACACAGCCAAATATAAATAAATTAATGAAAACAAAACAAATAAAAGCTCCCCTTTGTAGCTATACCATAAACACAGATAGTTTCATGCTTTTTAAGCCTGTTCCACTAACTCACTTCCACGGATATGGTTCAAAATTGACTGAAAATATTAACAGAGCTAAGTCTTGCAAGAATCTTAAATTTTAAAAAGTTCTATGATCCAGAAATAAAGTGTATGGTATTCTGTTGCATGCATTTGGAGATGCAATAATCCATATGATTAAATATCAGATTGGAAGTGAGCTTTGAAATTCAGTGAGTTCAAGTATTCCACTACAACATGCCCCTCAAATTTTCCTTAAAATTCCTCTACATCGTCATCTGTGTCAATTTCACAAATACGGAAAATTCACTCAGCCCCAAAGAAAGCCCATGCCACTGTTGTTCTATAAAACTAAGTATCAGAAACATCTTCTTTCTTGAATTTATATGGGCGTGTGCGTAGGTGTGTGTACACATGCACACATACACACCCACATACATATATGCCATTAAACTGTCATCCCATTAAGTTAAAAATAAATTAAACTTCTCCAGGCTTTTTCCTGTTACTACTAAGTCATCTTTCCTCTAACCCAATATAACTGCATTTTTTGGACCTAACTTTGAAAAATCACTACCATGTTACCAACTTGTGAGGTTTTTCCAGTTACTGATTCTGTTGCCCAAGAATTAGATTATTAACCTTCTGAGGTTAATATTTCTGCAACTGGGAACTGCATCAAAAATACATTCAAGTCATTAATAAAATGATAAACATGACTTTGGGAAAGGACTATTTAACAGGCTATTAGACATATATCTTCATATAACAAAATTTACTAGTATGCTCTGGGTGAGGGATCCAACCATGTGTGAATCCTTCTACACATTCAATTTGGGTCACATCTTTCCATCTTGTCTATGAGGATTTCATGAACCATACTCTTCTGTCATTTAGACACTTCTTATGTATTGATTAGTATGCAAAGTCCTACACTTTTTAAGGAACAAAGGGTTCTTTTTTTAAAAGCAAGTATTAATTAACATATGGTTAAATAACTTGGAGAAAATATTAGGTACCAGTTTCTCACTAGTAATTTTAGATATTTTAAAGCAGTGCACATTTTGGGAATGATTTTTTAAGAAATATTATTTGAATGAGTCTGCTTATCATAAAACTTCCTGGTCTTAAATTTTTTTCTTAATGCCAAGTGTTATTAATTTTTCCAGATGCCTCTGAAATATTAACTGATTTTTTTTTTAAAAAAGGAAACTGGGTCAATCTTTCGAAAGGCTGAGTAATATGACTAGAGTAGGAAACCTTAATTATTGCTTGATATAAACTCGGTTCATATTTGCTTGGGTATTGGGAGGTGGAGATTCATCTATTTATTCACTTGGACAAAAAATAGCAGAGAGGAAAAAAAGAACTACACAATAATCATAATCTAAGGCAAAATTAAATTAATAACTAAATAAAACTCCTGAGAACCAAACTGCCTACAATTTTCTTTGTAATAGTCAACGATTTGACCCCTACAAAGGGTTTAACCTAAGGGGCTATAATCACCCTTAGATTGAAATTTTCATTGACAAAAAACTGTCCTGTAGTTTATCAATGAATCTGACATCCATGAAGGATTCAAGCTAAAGGCAAATTCTAAACAAAAAACTGTCTTATCCTGTAAGTACTAAGTCATGGTATAAATGTTATTTTATTTTCTTCAAACAAATAGAAGATAGAAGACTTGTAAGTTAGAGGTAAGTTGTGTTCATCCCATTTGTAATTACTGTGAAATTCTGAGCAAGTAATATGCCCGCCTTATTATGCCTCACTAAAGAGAAAATGTAATAACACGTATGAAAATATCGTGTTCTTTCTTAATAAAAAAGCCACAATAAAAGGAGGGTATCATTATTCTAAAATAAAAGGAAAGGAACCAAATGCTAAGTGTGAGCAGAATTTTCTGGAGTTGTACAATAAAGCAGCCTGGGAATAATCAGCAAACCCATGATTTACTTTCTTTCTGTACTTCAGAAAGGATTAATTTAGAACAGTAAACAGATCTGGTTTTGGTTACAAGTTGTTGGTGATAATTCACAAAGAAAACTGGAAATGAGACTTCATGAATTATGTATTTCCAAAGATCTGAATTCCAAACCAAGGATGTAAAACATCGAGGATCAATGGATGAGCTTTAAACAAAGCAATTCTAACTTTTAAGTCAACTTATACCAGAAAGAATAGATATGTGGAAATCATGTTCAAATTAAAGTGATACTACTAGCACAACACAGAACTCTGTTATGTATTTATTCACTGCATGCTAGGAAAAATTTAACTAGTATGTCAAAACCATGACTTCATCTATATTATTTCTTAAGATAAAACTAAATTAGGCACTGAAATTAAACATGATCATTTAAAGAAAAAATAAAATGTGATAGTGAATTTTCTAATAACTCCAAAGCGGCATTGAGAGGGATATTTTCTGATAATTTAAGCAAATGCTTATGTTTGACTTTAAATGTCAACACTTGAGTGAGTTGGGTAGATAATATGTGTCCCCGAATTTAAAAAAAAAAAACCTGAAATTCAAACTTACTTGTGGAAATTAGAGTATACTATTGAATATCTTATACTTTAGGATATCCTGAAGCCTAATAAGATTATATTTTCTTTAAAATATCATGCTAAGAGTTAACTGTACACAGACAATATAAATTACTGCCCACGTATCTGCATAGCTCAAGACGTGTTGAAAAAATGAATTTCTGACCCCACAAAGCTGAGGACAAGCTCCTGAAACCTAGGGTGCAGCCCCCTCCGGAGTGACCTTTAACCCCTCGGGTGCCATCTCCAGCTCATCCCTATTACACAACCATTTTCAAAACACGGCTTTCATACAAGAACGAATTTAACCAAATTGTTAAAAGTAAAATGAAAAACAATGTTTGCTCTGAAACTCATGTAATGTGAAAAGATAATTGAGCCTGAATTTTACTCGACTCTAAGACGATTATTTTGTGAATATAATATATGGCAGCTATGTTTTATAGCAAACTAGATCCATAACTATATTCAACATGTCTTGGGAGTTCCCTGGTGGCCTAGGACTCGGCGCTTTCACTGCCGTGGCCCGGGTTCAGCTCCTGGTTGGCAAGCCGCGCAGCATGGCCAAAAAAAAAAGGTCTTTTTGGACAGCCTACTCTGCAATAAGTATAAATATAATAAGTATAAACGTACTATTTCAGGGGTTTGAAACAAATTACCAACAATTAAAATAGCCAGTACCTATATAGTGCTCAAAATACACCAGTGCCATTCTAACACTTTTGAATATTAATTATTTTAATCTTCCTAACAACTCTATGAGGACAGTGTATTATAACTTCAATTTTGGGGAGACTGAGGCACGGAGGTTAATTAACTTGCCGAAGAGCCTGTAGTTAATAAGTGGCAGAGCTGGAATTCGAACTCCCACTCTGAATTCTTGACTCCGAGCAACTTACAGGACTCTTAGCTTTTGTTTCAAAGAGGATTGCGCAGATGAGCATATTTTAAAATTAATTATTTGAAAAATTCAAAAATCTGTGAAATACCATGATAAATATTCCTGTCTTGCTTGGAAGCTGGATTAAAACAGCATCTTTGCTTTTTGTAATATTATGTCAAACTGATTTTAAACATTCCCTTCCATTTATACTTCAAATCACTCAGCTCTTACTTACTCCTTGCTCCTTCTAACCCCCAAATATTTGCACGTACTAATTTTAAACCATTTGTTCCTCCCAATATTTCATGCTTACCTACTTGCATTCGTTTCCCAGGACATCTGTGATGTCCAACAGAATTACGGGCTTTGCAGGAATATTCTCCACTGTCCAGTTTTGAAACAGTATTAAATTGCTATTTGTAGAAGAAAAAAATACATATTTACTTAAGCAATAAATCTATCAGTAGACTCCCAAAAAAACTGTGTTCCTTAAATTTATCATTAAGTTGGTCTTTCCTTTTCAGTGACTTAGGACTTTATAAATTTTTTTTTAAATTTTATTTTATTTTTGGCTGCAGTGGGTCTTCGTTACTGCACGCAGGCTTTCTCTAGTTGAGGCAAGCGGGAGCTACTCTTCTCTGCAGTGTGCAGGCTTCTCATTGCGGTGGCTTCTCTTGTGGCGGAGGATGGGCTCTAGTCGAGTGGGCTCAGTAGTTGTGGCTCACGGGCTCTAGAGCGCAGGCTCAGTAGTTGTGGTGCACGGGCTTCGTTGCTCTGCGGCACGTGGGATCTTCCCGGACCAGGGATCAAACCCGTGACCCCTGAACTGGCAGGCAGATTCCCAACCACTGTGCCACAGGGAAGTCCCTAGGACTTTATATCTTTACAGTGAATTCAGAAATCTGCCATGTCTTCAAGGAGTAATTAGCTAGGCCTCTATTTAATTTGACAGAGAAAGACTTAAATATATACAGGAAGTGTCTTTTTTAGTGTGTGATACTGAAAAAGTAGTACAGTTAGGAAGACAGTGGGCATTTTTAAAAGTTTACAGCACGTGGTAGTATTAAGTATTGTAGGTAGTTCTAAGTCCTAGGAAACGCCATTTATAAATAAAGGCCTCCTTGGCCTTAAAGGCAGTTTTCTAAGTCACAGTGAGTTCACTGCAGCAGCAAACAATGAACACTTCCTCTAAAGAGCCAGAGTTACTACCAGGAAGTAGCATAGGGCCTAGGAAAGTCTTAATGTCATTTATAGGATTACAAATTCTATCAGTTGTAGAATTTGTGAAAATTATGAAAAGATAAAGTCCAACCAACCCTTGTTCTGTCTACTCTGTGCCAAAGCAACTGAAAGGCAAGACTTCGATGTAACAGGCTTCACAGTAGTTTAGTACCTTGGAGAATTTCAGGAAGGAAGGAAGGAAGGAAAGAAAGAAGGAAGGGAGGCAGGCGGGTAGACAGGAGGAAAGAAAGAATGGGTAGATAGATGGATAGAAGGAGAGAAGTTGGTTAGGTAGTTAGTAGGAGGGAGGGAATTCAGTGTGCTCTGGACACCTTCAAGGATCCTGCCAGGACCTAAGGAGGGTGAGAGGGGTGCTCAGACCCATTCTTTCAGTATCCTTCTGTCACACCCTCAGCACCACAGTGGTCACTGCTGACGGCATCCAAGAGAGGCCATGAACCTCCAAGGAGCACCTCCTTATGGTCTTGTATCCTCATGTAATATACGTGCCTAAAAACAGTCAGGGTTTTGATCTATTTAAGGCCTTTTCCTCTCTTTTCCCTACCCACTACCCATATACCTCTTCTTTCTGTATCCTTCAACATGGTGGAATAGAAAGCTTTCCCTTGTGTATTCTCACTTTATGGAATCGTCAGTCGCAAGAGCCAGACTCCTTTAAAGATATTCACCATGAACTCAAAGCCAAGGTTATGTATAAACAAAAGTTAGACTAAAACCGAAAATGATCTTCCAGGATATTATAACTGGTGATTAAAAGGAAGCCGTTGTCTTCCATACACTGGAGTCTTTTTCTCATTTTTCAGAAAATAACCCATCCTGGTTCTGCCCTGGTACACCCCTTTGACATCACAGATATTTCAAGGGTTGAGCTGAGGAAAGTGAATCTATATCTTTTCAGACTTGGCTTGGGGCTTTTCATCACCTGCTCTGAGAAAAAACAAATTTGAAAAGTAAATATAGCCAAGTGTGACAGCAGGTTTTCTGCCCAATTTCTCAGTGTAAAATCACTTGGACCTGCTGACTGAGCCTGCTGACACTGAAAGGGCCAGAGCGTCCCTTCTTTAGGGAGTAGCCACATCAATCCACCAATATGTTTATCTTTCAGTCACTTTATCAATATGCTTTATTACTTACCAGAGGATCTAGTTTTTAAATGTTATCATGCACTTGTAGATTGAAGGGATGAAACGAAATATTATACCTCCTCTAAAAATTAATTAAAATTTTTATTACCATGCCTTTAAGATTCTTTTGATAATGGTTGTGATAGTGATTCTGCCTTGCTGGAAATGCAGCATTTTTAAACTGACATATCACTTTGAATTAAAAAAAAAAAAGACTCAAATTTAATTGTCTTTTTTTACTCCTACCTCTACCCTAAAAAGTCAGAGACAAAAACAGTAAAAATACTTTTATTTGTAAATGTCATTAACTTTAAAGATCTTATTTACAGATTTCCAACAGGATTCCTTAGAAAGGCTTTTCAATCGATCAGACAATCTGGACTAAATCTAAAGTAATAGATACTCAAGTCACAAAGTCAATTGTTGACAAGCTAGTCATGGAAGAGTTTAATGACACAGACATCCTATCACAGGTTGGCAAGAGTCACGATTCTCACACGGCTGGTACTGAGATCAGGGCATCCCCAAGAGAGTTTTCTATTTAAAAAAAATTTTTATTAAAGTATAGTTGATTTACAATGTTGTGTTAGTTTCTGGTGTTGTTATACATACATGTATATCTCTATTCTTTTTCAGAATCTTTTCCCTTATGGTTGATTACAAGATATTGACTATAGCTCCCTGCACTATACAGTAGGACCTTCTTGTTTACCTTTTTTTTAAAAAAATTATTTATTAATTTTTGGCTGCGTTGGGTCTTCATTGCTGCGCACAGGCTTTCTCTGGTTGCGGCGAGCGGGGGCTACTCTTCGTTGCGGTGCGCGGGCTTCTCATTGTGGTGGCTTCTCTTGCTGTGGAGCACTGGCTCTAGGCATGCAGGCTTCAGTAGTTGCAGCATGCGGGCTTCAGTAGTTGTGGCTTGCGGGCTCTAGAGTACAGGCTCAGTAGTTGCGGTGCATGGGCTTAGTTGCTCTGCAGCATGTGGGATCTTCCTGGACCAGGGCTCGAACCCGTGTCTCCTGCACTGGCAAGCGGATTCTTACCCACTGCACCACCAGGGAAGCCCTGTATCACATTTTAGATTCCACAGATAAGTGATGTCATATGATATTTCTCTTTCTCTGTCTGACTTACTTCACTTATTATGATGATCTCTAGGTCCATCCATGTTGCTGCAAATGGCATTATTTCATTCTTTTATATATAAATATAAAAGAATGAAATATATGTGATATATATGTGTGTGTGTATATATATGTGTGTATGTATGTATGTGTGTGTATATATATATATATATATACAGCACATCTTTTTTATCCTTTCATCTGTCAATGGACATTTTGGTTGCTTCTATGTCTTGGTTATTGTAAATAGTGCTGCTATGAACACTGAGGTGCATGTATCTTTTCAAATTAGTTTTCTCTGGATATACACCCAGGAGTGGGACCGCAGGATCATATGGTAGCTCTATTTTTAGTTTTTTAAGGAACCTTCATACTGTTTTCCATAGTGGCTGCATCAGTTTACATTCCTACCAACAGTGTAGGAGGGTCCCCTTCCCAAGGGAGTTTTCATGCATTTCCCTGATATTATAAATATGAGCCTGCACCTAGTACCTTTCCAGGCCTGATCCATCATCATGACTCCATCTTGGCCTGCGTCAGGCCCCTGGTGCAGACCTTTTTGTGTCCAACTCCCTAGTTCTCTGTTTTGTCTTCTCCTCTCCTGTGGAAGCCTTTTCCATCACTTCTCTGTATGAGTACCACCATCTTTCCTGCTATCCATTCCTCTCTCTACTTAACGAGCAATGGTATCAGCCCTCTACTCTCCATTATTTTAGTTCTAATATTTTTTTTCCAAATGCAAGACAGTTTTTAGGCCAATGCTTGAAATGACCTTACCAGAGTTCCAGATTTTGTATTCATTGTGTATGAGCTGTTGGCACTTGGGGAGCCAAGTTTTGGATTCTCTAGCAAACGGACGCCATCCTTAAACCACGTGTATTCAGGAGCCGGGTTGCCTTCTTTGTCTTGACATCGCAACTCCACCACAGTTCCACTCAGTGCAGAACTGGGTACTTCACATGATGGAACTGCCGGAGCCACTGGAGGATGGAAGTCAAATGGCATTGGTTATTTACAAACTAAATGAGGATTTTAACAGCCAGCTAAAGATGGATTTATTGGATACCTGTGACAGAGACTGGCTACTTGTTCAAGAGACCCACTTCCTTTCTTTACAGGCACACAGCTAGACCATATTTGCCAGGCCCCTTGTAGCCAGATGGGATCACATGCATGAGTTCTGACCAATGGAATCTGGGGAAAAGTCATATATGCTATTCCCATGCCTGATCCATAAAAGCTTCCTGTATGATTCTCCATCCATTCCCTCCCCCTCCCCCTCCCCCTCCCACTACCAAGGAGGTGTCAGTACCCATGGTGACCTCAGAAAGCTATGTATCAAAGATGTCATGCTGGGCTTCCCTGGTGGCGCAGTGGTTGAGAGTCTGCCTGCTGATGCAGGGGACACAGGTTTGTGCCCCGGTCCAGGAAGATCCCACATGCCGCTGAGCGGTTGGGCCTGTGAGCCATGGCCGCTGAGCCTGCGCGTCAGGAGCCTGTGCTCCGCAACAAGAGAGGCCACAACAGTGAGAGGCCCGCGTACCGCAAAAAAAAAAAAAAAAAGATGTCATGCTTACATTAGCTTGGGTCCCTACTGATTTCATTAAGTAGGGCAATATAGTTCCACCACTGCTATTTCTGTCTCCAATTATTTAGACTTTACTTACATAAGAAAGAAACTTCTATTATGTAAGCCACTCACTGAGAGTTCAGGGCTTACCTGTTACACTTGCAAACACTACATTAGCTACTACAACAGCTATTCTTTTCTAGATCAAAAATCTCTACTTTTCCCCTCATCAATGATTTTAATGTATTATTATCAACTATATTCAAACAAAGTCAAACCTGATTATATTTTCAGGATCAGTACTCAAACTAAAATCCCTTTCAGGCCAAGACAGAGAATACCTGTATTAAGGTTATTCTGGTCCCAGGGATTTGTAAAGTAAACCAGACTTTACTTAAATCCAGGAAAACCCAGAACTGTCTGTGTAGGCAGAGTTCTAACATGGTCCCCCAAATTCCCCAGCCCTGGTGTATGTACACGTTCTCTCAGTTATTCAATCAAACACAAATGTAGGTGCTACTCTGAAGGGATTTTAGAGATGTAATTAAGGTCCCAAATCTCTTGTCTTTAAGGTAGGGGAGATTATTTAGATGGGTCTGCCCTAATGACATGACCTCTTTTTTAAAAAAAATATTTTATTTATTTATTTATTTATTTAGGCTGCGCTGGGTCTTGTGGCATGCAGGATCTTCGTTGTGGCCTGCGGACTTCTTAGTTGCGGGCATGCATGCGGGATCTAGTTCGCCGACCAGGGATCAAACCCATGCCCCCTGCATTGGAAGCGTGGAGTCTTACCCACTGGACCACCAGGGAAGTCCCCACATGACCTCTTTAAAAGTAGTTTTCTCTGGCTGGTCACAGAAGGGAAATTCAGAGATTCAAAACACAAGAAGGATTCAACATGCTTTTGTTGGGTTGTAGATAGAGAGGCCCCATGGCAAGGAATGTGGTGGCTCTGGGAACTGAGCGTGGCCTCCAGCTGATAGCCAGCATGGAAAGGGGACCTCAGTTCTACAACCGTAAGGAACTGAAATCTGCCAACAAGAATAAATGAGCTTGACGGCAGATTTGCTTCCAGAGCCTCCAGTCAATAATTGAGCCCAGCTGACTCCTCGATCTCAGCCTTGTGATATCTTGGGCAGAGAACCCAGCCACATTGTGCTGAGCTTCTGATCTACAGAACCGTGAGCTAATAAATGGGTGGTTGTTTTAAGCTGCTAAGTTTGGGATCATTTGGTATGTAGCAGAAGACTAATACACCAGCTGAATCTCCTGCAAGGTTTTCTGAATGAAATTTCTTCTATAACAGTAAGTACATCATTAGAATTTTAGAAAGAGCCTGGACTATGTAGAAAAAGGAAGAGGAGTTGTTTTATTCTCTTTGCTTAGTAGTTTATAGTAACATCTATGGAGAAGAACTGATCATTTCCTCGACCAGTTGTCATCATGGGCAGTTACTATCTATCAGTGAGTCGTGGAGTAACTAAATATATTAGCTTTGAAGTTAACCCCATCTGGATCCAAATCCTGGCCCAGATACTTACTAGCTCTGCAGCCTTAGGAAAATCACTTAGCATCTATCTCCTCATCTGTAAATATCAGGTTGTCAGTGAAGATTAAGTAAAATTACACATGTGAAAGAGCCTAATGCATACTAGCTGCATAGTAAATGCTAATTTCCTTTCTTTACCAAAATAACTTCTATACTTCCCCAGCCTACATTTAAAAAAAATTATTTTATTGAAGTATAGTTGATTTATAATGTGTTAATTTCTGCTGTACAGCAAAATGATTCAGTTATACATATACATACATTGGTTTTCATATTCTTTTCCATTATGGTTTTATCACAGGATATTGAATACAGCTCCCTGAGCTATACAGTAGGACTTTGTTGTTTATTCATTCTATATATATAGTAGCTTGCATCTGCTAATTCCAATACTTTTTTTGTTTTATTGTTTTTCTATCATCTCATTTGAGACTTTTTTTTTTTTGCAGTATGCGGGCCTCTCACTGCTGTGGCCTCTCCCATTGAGGAGCACAGGCTCCGGACACGCAGGCTCAGGGGCCATGGCTCATGGGCCCAGCTGCTCCGCGGCATGTGGGATCCTCCCGGACCGGGGCACGAACCCGTTTCCCCTGCATTGGCAGGCGGACTCTCAACCACTGCGCCACCAGGGAAGCCCAGAGACTATTTTATATGGTATGAGAATTACTACCTGTGCTGAAAGTGACTGAAAAATAAACTCTTGACAAAGCAGAAACTAACACACCATTGTAAAGCAATTATACTCCAATAAAGATGTTAAAAAATAAACTCTTGGGGAAAACGCTTCTATGTACAGTGGAGGATCATTAAGGTTTACCTGAATCTTAATTGAAAAGAGATTTTGTCATAATAAGTTAGTAACAGTAACATTTAAGCAGCCAACGAGGTGAAAAGGAGTAATAGCCAAGATTTTGCAGGAACAGCGGTGCTGGTGGTCCACCTTTATAACTTCACTCGCTGGGGTCCTGAGTTGCCTCATTGCTCCAGGGTTGGATGATGGGGATGAGGGTGGGAACAGTAATCACACAGATACAAGCACATCACCTAATACTTCTAGAGTGAGTGTATCCTCTTCCAGGTTTTGACCTTGTTCAGATGGGGCACTAACTTCACAACGATATTTCCCGGCATCATTTCTCGTAACATTTTTGATCCGTATGCTGAAATCTATCATCTCAGCTCGATCTTTAAAATCTCCTTTTAGAAAAAGAGGACAATGATGTTAATAATGATATAATAACTTTCTATATACTACCTTTCTCTAGTCACTTCATTCAGTAACAACTGCATTTATTTTCCTATTAATAAACTCAATTTAAAATTTTAAAAATTGTATATGAGTGCTGCTCTTTCAAACTTCTATTTCTTTTTTAGAACGTCATACTGTTCACAAAAGAACACTCAGTTCTGTATTCCCATATTTTATTTGAAAGAATTCAACCCTCATTCCTGCCTCATCCCCTTCCTAGTATGCTAGAATAAATAGATTCACATCTTCAAAAGATACTGGAGAGCCTAGTTTAACTAGCTGGAACAGTAACTTTATGTGTGGTGGCTTGCATGATACTGCCACAAAAAAGAAGGTGAGGGGGTCTTTAAAAACATTCTTTGGATTAGTTTTTGATAGTAATTTGTGCAGAATTAAAATAGTGTTTTGTCTCACGTTAGATTAGCATTACAGAAAATTCAAGTAAAGACAGCTGTGCTATTAGGCCTCTGCTGCCCGTAATCCTACTTTAACAGGTAAGAAGCAGAGGGATATTTTAAATTTTCTAAGAACTTTAAACATTTGCTCACTTGTTTAATTCTTTAAAATTAAAGTAAAACATATTTTAAAATAATAACCTGTTTATTATACTTAATTTATATTTCCAACTTTTTAAATAATTATAATGGAAAATTTCAAGCACGCACAAAATTAGAGAGTATAGTAAAATGAACCTCAACAAACCATCACCCAACTGTAGTTTTAATCAATGCTACGCCTGTCTTACTACATCTGCACCTTTAACCACTGGATTATTTTGAACTAAATCCCGGACACCATTGCATTTTATCTATCATTACCAATACTTTAAATTAAAAGCTCACTATATATTCAACAAGAAGGACAGGGAGTATAAAGAAATGTATAACAATAAAAAATGTAAAAAAGAAAGCACTGGATAAGGGTAGCTGTATTTACCTTCCCCTAAGTCTTAACTCCCTAAACTTCTCAGTGATGGCCTTGCTTTCTCAATGGTGATATGGAAATAGGGTAAAGTTACTACAATTGAGCAGTGACCCTCCATCCCAACCCCACACCATCTTTTCTTCCTTTCCCGCAAGAGTTTAATCTACTGGGCCAGCAAGAACAATTGCATCTTGCATCCTCTAGAAGTGAGGTGAGAAATGAGGGGTCCAGGGCCTCCATGGAGTTCATGCATGGAGGTGAACTTCTCCTGTTCCCTGTCCTCTGTTTTTGTGGTTGTTGTGTTTTGGGTCTCGGTCTCTATTGGTTTCATCTCACACTTACAGAAACACATTCTCAGTCATCAGCCATGTCCTGCCCTCATTGGTTAATTAAAGGACCTGGGGAATTTGGTGCTCTCTTGCTCTCACCTTATCGAGTCCCAGCATCTTACCTTGAAGAGCCTGTTGATAGTAGACAAAGGAGACACTGCGCCCCAGTTTCTTCCACTCCAATCTGGAGGAAATGGTCTTCTTTGGGTATTTACAGGCTAAAATAACCTCTAGGAACAAAAACAAAAATACTTTTTAAAAACATTGTCCCTCTGAAATAATATTTTACTTAATTAATAAATTTTTAACATCCATAAATTATTCTTTTATCCATTCATTATTTATTCATAAATTTCCTCAACAGTTACCATGTTGGCTTAATTCAAAGATGAATTGAAAGCATTATGATTATTTCGCAAAATAATTTTGTGACACTATGCTACTTTCCCTAGTTCTTGAGCTTCAGTTATCATCTGTAAAATAAGATAGTATCTCATAGAGTTGTTGAGTCTTCATATACAATAATATATGCAAAGCACACATGCCTGGACATAGTAAGTCTTTAAAAATGGCAGCTATGATTAATTATTTATCTTTTTCTTCCCCATCTCAGTCTTCAAGGAGTTTACAGTCTGGTAGAAGAGACAAATAAGAGTGTAATTTCAGTCCAAGGTGATGAGTGCCAGGATGGAGGTAAATAGTGGATGCTTCACACCTACTGCCTAAGAAAGGCACTTAGCCCAGCCCAGGCCATGCTATGGAACCCCAAATGGTCCCTCAACATGCTACGTCCTCACTCAGATCCCTTTATTGATAACTTTCTCTGAAAATACATTAATACACACTCAATATGGTCTCCTAATAAATCATTGACTCCCACCCCTCACCTCAATGCAGAAAAATTATTCAAAGATTTCATCTTGGCATCAGATTTAACCGCCTCAATGTAGCTCACTAAGGTTACTTTACCACGGGCAATTTACTGCACTTATGTCATTAAAGAATTCCTGGAACTACCCAAGGAGCCCCCGCTTTTAACTGTCCAAACAAGATGACGGACGGAAGAAAAACCCAGGGCTTGCCTGCTAACTACTTCAAGTTGCCAAATGGAAACCTCTAGTTCCAACTTTTTTTTTTTTTTTTTTGCGGTATGTGGGCCTCTCACTGCTGTGGCCTCTCCCGTTGCAGAGCACAGGCTCCGGACGCGCAGGCTCAGCGGCCATGGCTCACGGGCACAGCCGCTCCGCGGCATGTGGGAATCCTCCCGGACCGGGGCACGAACCCGTGTCCCCTGCATTGGCAGGCGGACTCTCAACAACTGCGCCACCAGGGAAGCCCTAGTTCTAACTATTTTTAAAGTATGTTTCAGCCAGCTCTCCGGAGTGTCAACTTCATATTTTTTAAAGTTTTTATTTTATATTGGAATATAGTTGATTTACAATATTGTGTTAGTTTCAGGTGTACTGCAAAGTGATTCAGGTCTACATATACATATATCCATTATTTTTCAGATTCTTTTCCCATATAGGTTATTACAGAGTACTGGGCAGAGTTCCCTCAACTTCATATTTCTGAAACTTTTTTTCCTCCACAATGCATACAGTTTGACCTAAAAACCACAGTATCTTTGACTAGAAGAGAAACTATGTTAAAATCCTTCTCATACCTCTGATTTTGATGTTAAGCAGACTTAATGCCGTTAAAAAAAATAATTCAGGATATTACATGACATGGTAGATTAGAAAGCAATACTTATAATATTTATCCCAGGTTTTATTAAAAGTATACACATAGATATGGACAAAAAGCCTGTATGAATATGTATGAAAATATTAACCCAGTGATGATTTCTGTGTGACAGAATTATGATTTTTCTGTTAAAATGTCGTTTCTAATTTTTTTTTTAGTTTCACACACATTGCTAGAAATATAGAAATAGAATAACAGGTAATGGAAGATAGAAAGTAGGATAGAGAAAAGAAAGACAAGGAAAAAAAATCCAAAAGTTGTTTTTAAGGATGTCTAGGTTTTCTTTTTTTTTTTGGATGCCTAGTTTTAAAAGGTTTTATGTTACAAACAGACATCATTTTACAGACATGTTTACAATTATGCTACACAGACAAATGTGTGCCGAGGGACTTGTCTGAGGAAACATGGCTCTGTTCTGTTGATTAAGGAGAATGGGTGGTGGCCTTCCGGAGTTGAGCTCTAGATAGGTTTCCTTCCCGTATTTTGTTGAGTTTCCAGCAATTAAACACACACCCACACTCATTTTTAGCTCACACTCCTAGGTCTTAGGAATAAATTTACACTCAAATAATCATATTGTTTCACATATTTAACTGGACACACACACACACACACACACACACACACACACTCCTTTTGGTGAATTCTTCCTGATTTCTATACTCATTACTCTATGGAAAACCTCTGCAGAAATTATGTTAAAAATGTAACCAATGGTTTTCTTAAGTGAAGTGACTACACTCCAGCCTCAATCTCGCTGACCATATAAAATGTGGAGAAATGGTCTATGCAATTTGTCCAAAATATATTGAGTATTTACTGTGTGTCCGGCATTGTTCTTGAGCTATAGCAGTGACCAAAACAAAGATCCCTCCCCTTTGTGATCTTACAATTTGCAGGGGGTCAGACACACAAGAAACATCGCGAAGTTAATTATATAGTACGTTAAGAGGTCATGAGTGCTATGAAAATAAGAGTAGATCAGAGTACAGGAAGTTTGGGAATCTGGGGAATAGGGGTGCAGTTTTAAAAAAATAGAGTAGTCAGAGTTCACCTCATTTAGAAGGTGATAATTAACCAAAGACTTAAAAGAGGGAATTTGAATTTTTGAATTTCCTGGAATCTGAATTTCGCCTTGTGGTTCTTTGGGAGTGTTCCAAGCAGGGGAACACCTTGACCTTAAAAACTGTGAGAAACAGTAAATCTACTGAATCACGGGGCCAACATCTGAGGATAAAGAACCAAGTGAACTGAGAAGCTAACTACCATGGACTCTCCTCTCTCTTTTCAGCCCAAATTCAACATTCATGGCCAGCATAATTTTCTGTGTCTAGCCATCGGCGTTATTATGCCATAATATAGTAGTTTAAGGCACAGGCTTTGAAGTTTGACCTCTGACATAAACCAGATGTGTGATATTGAGCAAATTATTTAACTTTTTTAAAAAAAGCTGTGATTGTGTTCACATCTGTAAAATGACAAGAACAACATTACTCATCTTGCAAAGTTGTAGTAAAGATTAAATGAGATAATATATTTACATACTTGGGTGCACATGGTGCTCTATATATAGTCCATGTTCCATAAATGGTTATTATTACTTTTACCCATGAGGCACTTCTCTTACTTGTAGTTAGTTGTAAGCTTGCCTTGGCATGGTAGAAATCCATACTTAATACCATCATAAATCTACCCCCAAATTACTCAGATTTGAGCTAAAGTGTTTCCTGTGTTTGAGACAGCAAAGAAAATAATATAGACATAAATCATACTTTCTCAAAGCAAGGCATATTAGAACAGAAAAATGCGCCAAGTTTTTCTATTAAGATGATTATTACATTTCCAAAAATATCTGTTCCAGTTTGGATTGAGAAAAGATAATTCTTTGTTTGGAAAAAGCATTTGTTCAACATGTAGCAAAATAATCACTTTAAGGAATCACACAGCTAGAATCACTGTGAATTTTAATTTTTCTAAGATTCTGTATTGTTGACTCTTGTTTGATTTCATTCTCTGTGCTCAAGTTAAAAATCATCAAAATCTTACATAATGCAAGAAGAGAGTGTATACTACCAAAGTAGTTCTGGAGAATTACCATAAATTATTACTTCTGTGGAGAAAAGCATGCTATTAAATTCTGATTTATTGCTCTCAGGGCTGTGCTCTCTGCATAAGGCTGCTCATGTAACTTACAAGCCTGGCAGAGCAGCACTCACTTTACTCTCATTCTGCTTTTGGCATCACTATGGGAAGTGATACAGAAAAGCAGTACTGAAAAGAAGGAATTAATTAATTCATGATTTATTGACATCATAGAGACAAGAGACAAAAAACTGAATGAATTGGGGGGAACACACATATACACAAATCATAAAATATTTTAGTACAATTCAACAACATAAAAACAAAAACAACCCAATCAAGAAATAGGCAGAAGACCTAAATACACACTTCTCCAAAGAAGACATACGGATGGCCAAGAGGCACATGAAAGATGCTCAATATTGTTAATCATTAGAGAAATGCAAATCAGAACTACAATGAGGTATCACCTCACACTGGTCAGAATAGCCATCAATAAAAAGTCTACAAATAACAAATGCTGGAGAGGGTGTGGAGAAAAGGGAACCCTCTTGCACTGTTGGTGGGAATGTAAGCTCATGCAGCCATTACAGAAAACAGTATGGAGGTCCCTCAGAAAACTAAAAATAGAATTACCATATGATCCAGCAATCCCATTCCTGGGCATATATCCGGACAAAACTATAATTCAAAAAGATACATGCACCCCTATGTTCATAGCAGCACTATTCACAATAGCCAAGACATTGAAACAACCTAAATGTCCATTGACAGATGAATGGATAAAGAAGAGGTGATACATATATACAGTGGAATACTAACTACTCAGCCATTAAAAAAAAAAAAAGCCATTTACAGGAGGCTTCCCTGGTAGTGCATTGGTTAAGAATCTGCCTGCCAACGCAGGGGACACGGGTTCAAGCCCTGGTCTAGGAAGATGCCACATGCTGCGGAGCAACTAAGCCTATGCGTCACAACTACTGAGCCTGCACTCTGGAGCCCGTGAGCCACAACTACTGAACCCAAGTGCCACAACTACTGAAGCCTGCGTGCTCTGAAACAAGAGAAGCCACTGCAATGAGAAGCCCGCACACCACAACGAAGAGTAGCCCCCGCTTGCTGCAACCAGAGAAAAGCCTGCGCACAGCAACAAAGACCCGACACAGCCAAAAATAAAATAAATAAATTAAAAAAAAGAAAAAGCCATTTGCAGCAACATGGATGCCACTAGAGATTATCATACTAAGTGAAGTAAGTCAGAAAGAGAAAGACAAATACCATATGATATCACTTATATGTGGAATCTAAAATGTGACACAAATGAACCTATCTAAAAAACAGAAACAGACTCACAGACATAGAGAATAGACTTGTGGTTGCCAAGGGGGAGGAAAGGTGGGGGAGGATAGACTGGGAGATTAGGGTTAGTAGATACAAATTATTACATATAGAATGGATGGACAACAAGGTCCTACTGTATAGCACAGGGAACTATATTCAATGTCCTGGGATAAACTGTAATGGAAAAGAATATAAAAAAATGTATAATGTATATATGCATAACCAACTGAGTCACTTTGCTGTGCAGCAGAATTAACACAACATTGTAAATCAACTATACTTCAATTAAAAAAAAGTAAAAACAAAAAAAACTTTTAGACTTTAAGTAAAATTAAGTTACTGAATAAAATATCCTAAAAGTGAAATGTTGAAGAAGATAGATAGAAATTTATTTTTACTTTATGGAAAGCCAAGTTAGAATGATTGGAGCACATATAAAATAGAATCAAAATGTATTTTTTAATTAAAAGGAGCAGAGGTGAGATTAAAAAAATAGAAAATACTTGGGAGTAAATAAGACTAACATTTGATTGCAATAAACATAGAAGGATTTTCTATTTCCTATCTGCAGAAGGATTTATTTTAAAAATAAAACATACATTTTATTTTATTATTATTATTTTTTGCGGTATGCGGGCCTCTTACTGTTGTGGCCTCTCTTGTTGCGGAGCACAGGCTCCGGACGCGCAGGCTCAGTGGCCACGGCTCATGGGCCCAGCTGCTCCACGGCATGTGGGATCTTCCCGGACTGGGGCAAGAACCTGTGTCCCGTGCATCGGCAGGCGGACTCTCAAGCACTGCGCCACCAGGGAAGCCCCCAAAAGTATACTCTTTAGTCTTACATTACTTTAAAAAAATGTATTGGGCTTCTGATGCAGGGGACACGGGTTTGGGCCCTGGTCCAGGAAGACCCCACATGCCGTGGAGCGCCATGGCCACTGAGCCTGTGCATCCGGAGCCTGTGCTCCGCAACGGGAGAGGCCACAACAGTGAGAGGGCCCGGGACCACAAAAAAAAAAAAAAAAAAAAAAAAAAAAAAGAATATACTTTTGGCATCCTAATTCATATATCATGGCGTAGGGCCTGGGGAGGCTGGGATGAATATCCACGGTATCCAGCTGGACCCAACAGTAAGATCCTCCAGAAAAGTAAAAAGTGAGAGAAATTAACTTTGTTTCCTTTGTCCCACCTGGATATCCTGCTCCATCTTTTCCTCTCACTGTGCTCACTCATTGGCTTTTCCAGTCTCCTTTTTGGCATCTCACCCAGCCGTGTTTGTCTTCCCCATAAGTACTCCATAGTCCCAAATTACTACCAATCATTAATTTCTTTTTCCCACCTCTCCCCATTTAAAACTATGTCATGATAAAGAGTGTTTTATTAGCTTAATCATGTAAAATATTAGGACTTCAAAGAACCTGAATAACCTAAATAATTATTTAAGTGAATGACTGATTCACTGATTCTTATTATAGCATATTATTATTTAACAAGCACATATAACTTACTCTATGCCAGGCATGACTGTAAGCACTGGTTAAATACTAGATCATTTAATTCTTCTCATGTCTTTTTAAAATCTTTTTCTCTTTACTCCAAACCTATGTCTCTCCAACTGCGGGAAACTAAGACATGCCTAAAGAAAAGGGATCAGACATTTGAAATCAGTTTCTTAAGTGTTTATGGTCTAAAGAAGCATCACATTTAAGAAACAGTAATTTTTCAGGTTGCCCAAGTATTATTAATGCATTCTCGGTAAAAACCCTTCAGAGAAGTAGTAGATAGTCAACATTTGAAGTAAATTTATAAAGGCTTATAATTCTTTTTGGTTATTAGATCCTTAAAAAATTTTTAATTGTGATAAAATATACATAGCTTAAAATTTACCTTCTTTTTTTTTTTTTTAATTAACTAATTTATTTATGGCTGTGTTGGGTCTTCGTTTCTGTGCGTGGGCTTTCTGCAATTGCGGCGAGCCGGGGCCACTCTTCATCGCCGTGTGCGCGCCTCTCACTATTGCGGCCTCTCTTGTTGCAGAGCACAAGCTCCAGACGCGCAGGCTCAGTAGTCGCGTCTCATGGGCTCTAGAGCTCAGGCTCAGTAGTTGTGGCGCACGGGCCTAGTTGCTCCACGGCATGTGGGATCTTCCCAGACCAGGGCTCGAACCCGTGTCTCCTGCATTGGCAGGCAGACTCTCAACCACTGCGCCACCAGGGAAGCCCAAAATTTACCTTCTTAACGATTTTTACTGTACAGTTCAGTAGTGTTAAATACATTCACATTGTTGTGCAACCAATCGCCAGAACTTTTTCATCTTGCAAAACTGAAACTTTACACCTGTTAAATACCACTTCCTCCCTTATAAATATTTTAAGAGGCTAAAATACATAGCAAAATGATACCCCAACAATAGGCTATATTAACGTTCTCTTAAATACACAGAGTGGGGTTTGCAGTGTTAATTCCCATTTATCAAATTTAGCTGACTGGAAACTTTGCAAGATCTCCTTCCAGTTTTACAAATTAGATTTGCTTTGTTGCAGATACTTTATGTAATGAGACATTCTTTATACATCACGTCTCTTGTGGAATGTCCAAAATTTCTACTGAGGAGGTGGAGAAAGAGTTCTCAAGGGGGAAACAGCAGGGAGCAGCATTTCAGCAGGGGAGTTAGCATGAAGTGAGACAGAGGTTCCTGACAAACAGAAAGGCACTAACGTGTGTCATCTCTGTGAGTTATTTCAACAATACAGACCGTGAAAATCAGTAAGGTACTCTACCTTGATACTCTATTGCTGTGACTACTTGATGATCTTTTGAGGCAGAGAATCCATAAGCCTTATGATCTGAAAGATTAAAACAGATAGGATAATTAAAATAGTGCAAAAGGCCATTTTCAAATGTTTGAATGGGATGCCATATTAAAGAAAACTAGCCTGAAGTTTGGTGACAGTTTCACACAATTCATAACACATAAGTTTTAAAGTATCAAAATAGGAAAAGCTCAGGCAAACTATACGTTTTCTCCATTTTCTATATTGTCGTTTTGCCCTTTAAGCATTTCCCAAAAGCAGAACTCATGCATCTATTTGCACCCCTCCCCCCTGCTGCCCCCCCAGACAACACACTCTCACAAGCTCAACTGTTAAACAAGAGTTTATGTCCTTAATTCAGCCTAATGTGCAATCTAGTACTGTCACAGGTATTGCCCCCTGTAAATAAAGGCTAATTATTTTTAGTGCTTTATGTAAGGACATAAATTGCTTTATGAACTTATCCCTGACTATACCTATATCATATAGAAATGAGTCATTCAACGTATTTACTATGAAATGTACATAGTACATACATAGTATGTACATGATATATACATAGTATATATGTACATAGTATATACATAATATATAATGATTATAAACTTTGTGTAATAAAGTTCTGATAAAAAATGCAAGCAGAACACCTTCATTATCCCCCTAAACAGTTCCATGATTTTCCAATCCTGGAAAAATCACTGATCTATAAAAGACTGAAATCCCTAATGGGATCTGATATGATGATGATGATGTTGATGATGATGATTGATCGTGCCGATATTATCAGTTTCCCCACCTGATGAAATCCACATTTTTTTCAGGTGGGGAAACTGAGGCACTGAGAGGCTAAGAAACTTGGCCAAGGTTATATTAGTAGTAAGTGGTGGATCTGGGATTTTAACTTACCTAAATTATACCCGAAGCCCACATTGTTTATTACTGTTCTATACTGGGCCTCACATCACGTTCCTCCCAAGCTGAACTATGAGGAAGGACTACAGATTAACAAAGGTGCCTGGTGGAAAAGTCCACTGGTCTAATGAAGATGGCATAGGTTGAGAAATTGGTGGTAATAAGCAAGGCAAGGACTGTCTCAGAAGAATAACAGGAAGGTGGAAGCTAAGAGACTATGACTGGAGAAGTAGGACACTAAGGTAATCTCAGAGGAAAGCTCTAGATAAAGCTTTCTCAATGTTGACACTATTGACATTTGAGACTAGATCATTCTTTGTTGTGGAAGGCTGTCCTGTGCATTGTAGGATGCTTTGCAGTATCACCTGCTTCTACCCACCAGATGCCAGTAGCATCCCTACCCCCCTACCCCAAGTCATGACAACCAAAAATGTTCCTAGATATTGCCAAATGTCACCTGAGTGTAGGATGGGGAAGTCCTACCTGGTTGAGAACCACTGCTCTAGACTTACAGCTAGGCTGGTTTGACAACCCAGGAATAGACTTAAGGAGGGCAAGGAACCATGAGTTCAAGGATTTGGAAAGTTCCTATAAGATCAGAATTTCTTAACTATGAAATAATTTATTACACTTTTGTGAAGGAGAGAAAAAGCCTTCATATGACATGGCATCTTATCTTTCAATCATTTATCTATAAGTACATTGACATGTAAATGAATCTTCCACTGTGCCAGATTTTATCTCTCCTGAAGAATACATGCTATTCTGGATAATTTTTTCTTTTTTTCCTTTCTCTCTTCTCTTGGAAGCCTGGACAGCAAATCTAATTGTGAAATTAAAAATCTCAGAAAACTATAAACCTCAAATGTCTAGCTCAACTGTTCAACATTGTTTAAATATTCAGGTTCTACATATCTCTAAATTGCAAACATCTTCACTAAGGAAACTGGCCAATCTATGTGAAGAATGTAGGCCTGAACTGATCCTTTTTACTGCCCTTGTAAATATATTTGTATAAAGCAGTGACCCACTTGGCTCAGTCTTAGAGAGGTATTGGAGCCACCAAAGAGTAATTTCAAAATAACTCTTTTGCTTGCATATTTCAAAAACCATGAAGGGGTCCAAGAAATCTTTTAAAATACTCTATTTTCCCTTTTCCATGTACTTTTGTCACATACTAGAATATGTCCCATAGTCCTCTGAACTGGCCCCCGCAGCCCCTCATGCCTTTCTTTTCCAGCTTCTCCTCTCCTACCTCAATTTTATTTTATAGAGTCCAAAAGGAGGGTTTGGATTTTCAGAGAGCAGAGGAAGGGAAGAGACTAAGCTGGCCAAGCCAGAATCCTCTTAAGTGAGCTGGAGAAAAGTTAGGGTCTCATGGGTCCTTGTGCATTACACCTATGTTTAAATGACATGATCGCTGAATGTTTTTCCTGAGATTCTGATTCTAAACCACTATTCTGTGAAACTTTCGAAGTACAATTTGAAAGAGTCTCTTTTCTCCTTTAGAAATGTGTAAATTAGTGTGCTCAGAGAAGTTCCAATTATGACTGGCGTTTCTCGTGACTTTTGAACTATTTTAGTATACTTTTTAGACAAAACAATGAAGATTCATATTCCCTAGAAACCAGTTGAGGGGACAATGTTGGCAAAATAGGAAAAGATAATCTTTGTTCCCTTCACATCATATCTTTGAACTTTTCAAACACCACACTGCCTACTGAGAATGTTTATTTTCTTTAGGAGTCTTGGGCCTTCTTTCATTTGAGGCAATCATTAGTCCAATCTGAGACTGGAAGATTTAGGACCAGATTGAATCATCTTTCCCTTTTCCTTTTTTTAAATTAATTAATTAATTTTTGGCTGCGTTGGGTCTTTGCTGCTGCGTGCGGGCTCTCTCTAGTTGTGGCGAGTGGGGTCTACTCTTCGTTGCGGTGCACAGGGTTCTCATTGCGGTATCTTCTCTTGTTGCAGTTGCAGAGCACGGGCTCTAGGCATGCAGGCTTCAGTAGCTGTGGCATGCAGGCTCAGTACTTGTGGCGCACAGGCTTAGTTGCTCCGTGGCATGTGGGATCTTCCTGGACCAGGGATCAAACCCGTGTCCCCTGCATTGGCAGGCAGACTCTTAACCACTGCACCACCAGGGAAGTCCCTCTTCTCTTTTCTCAGTTCCAGTTTTCTATTTGCTAAAACTTCCTTTGAGAATTATTTCTTTAATTTTCAAAAATCACTTTTAAATTTCTACGGAAAATAACAGCTGTTAACTTCAGGAATTTTATTAATTCCCTCATAACTTTTGTATGTATATCTTTGAATAGAAAAAAAAGTGTCTCAGACAAGGAAAAAGAAAGGATTGGTTGAATTGCAAAAGTTATGAAGGCAAAAAAATTATAACGGGGCTTAGTACTATTAAATTAATGAATAGATAGCATTTCTTGGTAGGCTGAATATTTCCTTCAATGATTTTAAGCATCTTCTTCTGTCTTGCTTCCTCTAATTCCATTTACTTCAAGGTTTGCCTTTAATTAAGTAAAAATATTTTTTAAAGTGTAGTCACTTACATTGAACTTATTTAAACATAAAGCTCTAAATCTAAATTATAAGATTTCTACTGTTTTCCAGCCTAAGTCTTCAAATTCAGTTTTATTTTTCTAACTTGAACCCAATAAGTATTTATGAAAACAAAATGTCTTGTATCAATATTTCACTAGCAGATGTTAGGAATAGGATCTGTTGGCCGTATTCTTTTTTTTTTTAGTATATTTATTTAATTTATTTATTTTTGGCTGTGTTGGGTCTTTGTTGCTGCACACGGGCATTTTCTAGCTGTGGCGAGCAGGGGCTACTCTTCGTTGCTGTGTGCAGGCTTCTCACTGCTGTGGCTTCTCTTGTTGCAGAGCATGGGCTCTAGGTGCATGGGCTTCAGTAGTTGTGGCATGCGGCCTCAGTAGTTGTGGCACACGGGCTCAGTTGCTCCGTGGCATGTGGGATCTTCCCAGACAAGGGCTCGACCTGTGTCCCCTGCATTGGCAGGCTGCTGGCTGGTTTCTTGAACTGATTTTTTTTCTTCACTTTTCTTGAGTAAGTTAAGTAGAAAAATAAACAAAAACTTGTCATGTAGGGCCGCTGGTTTTAAACCTAGCTACAAAACGTCTTTCATAGCTATGGATGTGTTCCAAAATCACTGGCAGTTCATAAAATGAGATTAAGAGATGATTATTTCCATAACTTCTAAATCTCCAAGTCAAGTAATTCCTAGTCAAATAAAACCTTTGTGATTCTTTTCTCCCCCCACTGTAAGAATGAAAGTTCTTATATGTCTATCACCCGTCTAAAATAATTTGGTTTGACTAAGAATAAATACGTATTCACACTATCACAACTTAAAAATTTATTATAAAAGTGTTATTTAAGTGAATACTTTTCATTGAAAACATGATTAGGAAAAACTGAGATGTTACAGAGGTTTTCTGTTTGTTTTAAAAGTATATTAGAGAGGACTTCCCTGGTGGTGCAGTTAAGACTCTGTCTGCCATTGCAGGGGACACGGGTTCGAGCCCTGGTCCGGGAAGATCCCACATGCCGTGGAGCAACTAAGCCCGTGAGCCACAACTACTGAAGCCTGCGCGCCTAGAGCTTGTGCTCCACAAGAGAAGCCAGCACAGTGAGAAGCCCGCGCACCACAACAAAGAGTAGACCCTGCTTGCCACTAGAGAAAGCCCGTGTCCAGCAACGAAGACCCAATGCAGCCAAAAATAAATAAGGAATAATAACTAACTAATAAGGACCTACTGTATACCACAGGGAACTCTACTCAATACTCTGTAATGACCTATATGGGAAAAGAATCTAAAAAGGAGTGTATATACGTATATGTATAACTGATTCACTTTGCTGTACTCCTGAAACTAACACAGTATTGTAAATCAACTATACCCTAATAAAAAAAATTTTTTAAGTACATTAGAGAGAATACCGTGCATAAAAGCAAGTCATAAAAACTGTGGGTATAAATTTTTTCATAAGTTTTCAAAAATAAAAATTAATAGCCATGTGTTTTCTTTTTTAAAATTTATTTATATTATTTTTGGGGGGGCTGCATTGGGTCTTCGTTGCTGCATGTGGGCTTTCTCTACTTGCAGCGAGCGGGGGCTACTCTTCGTTGTGGTGCGCGGGCTTCTCATTGTGGTGGCTTCTCATTGTGGTGGCTTCTCTTGTTGTGGAACATGGGCTCTAGGTGTGCGGGCTTCAGTAGTTGGGGCACATGGCCTCAGCAATTGTGCCTCTC
Source organism: Lipotes vexillifer (assembly GCF_000442215.2). Lineage (NCBI taxonomy): Eukaryota > Metazoa > Chordata > Mammalia > Artiodactyla > Lipotidae > Lipotes > Lipotes vexillifer. Next base: position 321,291 of record NW_006793646.1, on the reverse strand, counting down.
GGGCTCAGTAGTTGTGGCTCGCGGGCTCTAGGGCACAGGCTCAGTAGTCGTGGTGCAAGGGCTTAGTTGCTTTGCAGCATGTGGGATCTTCCTGGACCAGGGCTTGAACCCATGTCCCCTGCATTGGCAGGTAGATTCTTAACCACTGCGCCACCAGGGAAGCCCTTAGCCATGTGGTTTAATCACTTATATACAATTATTAGAGTAACAAATATTAAAAAAATCCATAGGGCGAGCAGTAACAATAATACCATCCAGTACTTATTACAGATAAATATTTATATGGATAGAAAGTAACCCAATGAGGTAGGAATTAGGATATATTAGATAATATACTCATCTCTCTCACTATCTGTCATTCAACCATAATAGGTCATAGAAGGGGAGGGAGGGGGCTTCCCTGGTGGCGCAGTGGTTGAGAGTCCGCCTGCCCATGCAGGGGACATGGGTTCGTGCCCCGGTCCGGGAGGATCCCACATACTGCGGAGCGGCTGGGCCCGTGAGCCAAGGCCGCTGAGCCTGTGTGTCCGGAGCCTGTGCTCCACAACAGGAGAGGCCACAACGGCGAGAGGCCCGCATACCGCAAACAAAAAATAATAAATAAGGGGAGGGAGAGTAGAGGGCGGATGAGGGAGAGGAAGGAAGTAAGGGAAAGGGAGAGACAGACAGACACACAGACGGACACGTTCTTCTAGTCTCGGGCCATTCTGGCCCTTCTTCTTAATGAGACATTGGCATCCTATGTTCAGAGAAAGGGGAGCCACACCAAAGCGCAAGGAGGAATAAAAGATGTGTTTGACTTTGGAGCTACCCATGGCTGATGTCCTGGTGAGTTAGTGATGACCTGAAGGATTTAAGGGTGATTTTGACAATGAATAAATTTTCCCCTTAAGAACCTAGCATCTAACAAAGATGTGACTCCATTCTGTTAATATCCTTATTTGACAGATGTGACAGTTGAGAGAGGTTAAGTACCTTGCTCAAGGTCACAACACTAGAAAGCAGGGAAGCCAAGATGTGCATCTACCTACAGATAAGTTTAGTCTGGCTCCACAGACCTCCTCCCACCCCACCCCCTCATCCCCCATTTCTCAAATCTGTGCATTGGAAGAAATCAGTATCAAACAATGCTACTCTCAGGCACTCTGCAGACAACTTCACATCCACTATCAATCTTTAGGGTTGTAAAAATATTATTCAGGGAGTTTATAACAAATTGCCATTTTAACAGAGAAAGTGTTAACGGACAGATGTTTATGGTAAATGAATTAATTAGAAAAAACTTTGTATATTTGTTACATACTGCACAAAAATTTTTGCTCCCTCCCTTTTCTGATTTTTTAATCATTTGAATACAAGAAGGACAAATGATGCTTTGGAACTAAGTATAAGTTGTTTTCATAAAATGATATGCGTTAGTAAATTTAGGGAAACTTTCACAGTTTTCCGTTACCCAAACCACTGGACGATTAAATTTTTCATGTGATATTTGCAATGAAGTAAATAAATTAACTTCTTACAGTAAAATAAATTCTCAAAAATTTCAAAGAAAGGTTCTTCAAGCACATCTTCAAATGTTTAATGGTGGCCAACAGCATCAGAAAGCCATCAGTAGCTGAATTTCTCACCAGATGCTCACCACTAGGACATGAAAGAAGGCTTTTGAGCATTCTGAGATCTTTCTTTGGCACTCCCCAAGTGACAACCTCAGCCAAACACAATTTGTTCACCAGTGGCATTGACTATAGATTTTAGATAGACAACAACAGTCAACTCAAATCCAGCAGACTCTCAGAGAAGATGAGGAAATGCTATCTTCCAACACTGATGCTACTAGGAATCACATACTCATTGTAAGTCATGGATATTAACCATTCTATGTCCTAATTCGTTTTCCCTAAGATTAAGTTGCCAGGAAACAATGACCTTAACACTGTGTTAGTGTGAAATAGGAAATCATTACTAAAGATGTCAAGTATCAAAACAGACAATGGCCAAGATACTAAAATCGGAGATAAACCTGAGTGTCTCTCTTCACTAATTGATTTGTAGTCTGGGTTGTGTCTCAGGAACATCCTTAAAATATAGATGGTACATCAGGTTTTGAGAACTTGATGATACTTTAAGATTATTCATTGCCCTTTAATGTAAAATTATAGTTGCTAATTCTTAAACTTCAATATAGTTTTTCAAGATTAAAAGTCCAGAACCACCACCAGCATTCAGTAGTTACATTTCTCAGCAGCAATAAACATACTAATATAATTGTCAAATAAACAATTTTTGAGAAGACGTATTGTTAGTCACTTCTCCAGAATTTTGATCAGCTCTGAGCAAAGAGCTAAAACCAAGCTTCTGAACCTGGATTCTGAACTCTGGTTCTGAATCTCTACAATATGCAAATCTGCACAGAAAGTCCTAACAACTGATGACACAGATTATTCAGTGGCTGTTTGGGCCAGGGGACAATGAAATGGTTATTCTACAGTCATTTGATATCTATAAATCCACTTGAGCAACATATGTGAGAAGACAGCTCTTTACCATCTGTTAAGCTCTCTCTATCCCCAACTCTATATAGATGTTTGTTTTAAACTTTCTTTACACTTCAAGAGTTTTATTTCTCCACCTTACTGACTGAATTTCAGGAATCAATAGCAACCGTTTAATGTAGCAAAAGTTATGTTTTGAAAGAGTGAACATGCAGTTATGAATACAAATGGTGTTTTACAGAGACTAGCATAAAAAGTATCAAAAAGATCTCTAATATCACCAGTCTGTTAAATTTATAATCTGCAAACGAAGTTATCTTTGCATTTCTCAAATGAAGATAGTGCACAGCTAATGTTTTCAATCTTTTTCTGAATTAGAAGATCTATAGAATACAATGAATAGACACATAACAGGAGACAGACTGACTGAGTTTAATAAGGCTTAAGCTTTGGGGTCCTCCCTTGCCTGGACACCTCCTAAGGGCCTGGGGGTGAAGTGAAGAGGGCCTAGTAATTTGTGCACATTTTGTAAAATTTGCAAGGATAAGATTTTTTTTGTATAATTTTTCTTAGTAAGAACTCTAATAATCCATCCCGGCACATACTTATGGACTGCTCCTTATTAATGGGTTTATTTAGCTTTCTAAATTTGACCACCCACAGTAGAGTGGGCTCCAGGGTCCACTCTCTGACAGTTCAACCTTTAAAATAGTAAGATTTTGGGGCTTCCCTGGTGGCGCAGTGCTTGAGAGTCCGCCTGCCGGTGCAGGAG